>NC_036838.1:55917671-55988260 GCF_002910315.2 Salvelinus sp. IW2-2015
CATGGTGTAGTACACCTGTGTCCAAACGCTGGAGACAGAATGCAGGCAAGCGTCCGACGAAAACTTTCAAAAAAGTTATATGACAAGAGTCGAATAATTCTGGTCAAACTCAAGTAGAGAATCCCAATCTTTCAGGATGTGTTATCATATATACTCCAATAACGTTTCCAACGGCGACCATTTAACCGAGATTTGTGGATATAAATATGCACATTATCGAACAAAACATAAATGTATTGTGTAACATGATGTCCTATGAGTGTCATCTGATAAAGATTATCAAAGGTTAGTGATTCATTTTATCTCTATTTCTGCTTTTGTGTGACTATCTTTGGCTGGGAAAAATGGCTGTGTGTTTTTGGATTTGGTGGTCTAACATAAATATATGTTGTGTTTTCGCTGTAAAACATTTWAAAAATCGGACACGATGGGTAGATTAACAAGATGTTTATCTTTCATTTGCTGTATTGTACTTGTTAATGTGTGAAAGTTACATATTTCTCAAATATTTTTGAATTTCGCACGCTGCCTTTTCAGCGGAATGTTGGGGGGGTTCCGCTAGCGGAACGTGTGTTCTAGAAAGGTTAAACTACTTAACCCCCCCACACACACATACCTCGCGGGCAAAACCTTTTACTGGCCCCATCTTGATGGCCTGCAATTTCCTGCAATTCTATACATTTTGCCATGGGGCGCAAATAAAATGCTGCACTTTTAAACCAGGTTTTCTGCAATTCTATACATTTTGCCATGGGGCAGAGAGATGCATGCGGCACTCCAGTTGCCCATCCCTGATATAGAGAGATGTCTTGCTTACAGTCACAAAGAGGCAGGAGATGGGAACTAACCCTAACTCTTCTTTTATCTTATTTTTCAGATTACGAGGAGCTGAAATCTGAATCAGAACACCCTGTTGAATACACCTGTCTCAATGTTCTACAGGACTAAGAAGACCGTGGCTGGATCTTCAGGCTGGTTGTGGCATCATCCCAGTCCCACCGCACTGAGCCAGGCTGAGGAACACAGGAGTGCCCTGGCAAAGGGACAGTGATGGAGGTGCCACTGGTTAACTTTGAGAACATGGATGATATCGGCATCAACATGGGCGTCCCCGGTGATTCGGGGTACCCCACTTCACCCACTTCAGAGGCAGCGCCTGATCAGAACCCTGTCACCAATCGTGTGATGTCACCAAATCCATCACAGCACCGTGGGCACCAGACCAGGCCAGAGGGGTTTTCTCCCTCTACAACGCCTATACGGACGACTAAAGACCCGTCTAGCTGCAACAGTCTGCTGTCCAACTTCAAACTCCTGATGAACAGTGAAGGCTCGCCGACCGACAGTGTCTTCAGTAAGCTGGTTCAGGAGTGCTGTGATAACGAAGAAGACCTGTTTGGGGAGAAACTGGGAGTGGAGGACAGGGATCAGAAAGTGGTCATCAATATTTCAGGCATGATGTTCGAGACACAACTCAAAACTTTATCGCAGTTTCCAGACTCCCTGCTGGGAGACCCCATGAAAAGGATGGAATACTTTGACCCGATGAAGAACGAGTACTTTTTCGACCGGAACCGTCCCAGCTTCGATGGGATCTTGTACTTCTATCAGTCTGGGGGCAAAGTCCGAAGACCGGCCAACGTCCCCTTAGAGATTTTTGCAAGAGAGATAGTATTCTATGAGTTAGGAAGAGAAGCTATGGAACAGTTCCGTGAACTTGAGGGGTTCATAACAGAACCCGAGCCGCTGTTGCCAACCAACGAGGTCCACAAGCAGTTCTGGCTCCTGTTTGAGTATCCGGAGAGTTCCAGTGCAGCTAGGTCAGTGGCCTTGGTATCTGTCTTCGTCATTGTCATCTCTATCTTCATTTTCTGCCTGGAGACTCTGCCAGAGTTCCGTGACGACGTAGACTTTATCACCACCTTTTCCCTGGGTGTCAATGGAACCCAGGAGGGTCCTCCTATAGTCCAAAAAGACTTATTCGCCTATTTCACAGACCCCTTTTTCATTGTGGAAACCATCTGCATAATTTGGTTCTGCTTTGAGCTTGGCGTACGCTTTGTGGTCTGCCCGAGCAAAAGTGAATTCTTCCACAACATTATGAACACCATTGACATTGTCTCTATAATACCCTATTTCGTAACCATGGCTACAGAGCTGTGGACCACGCCAGATGAAGACATCAACTCCAGCCAAAACATGTCACTGGCCATCTTACGCATCATCCGTYTAGTGCGAGTCTTCCGAATCTTCAAGCTGTCGCGACACTCCAAGGGACTTCAGATCCTGGGCCAGACCCTGAAGGCTAGTATGAGGGAGCTGGGTCTGCTGATCTTCTTCCTCTTTATTGGAGTCATACTGTTCTCCAGTGCCATTTACTTTGCTGAGGTGGACGAGCCCCACACACAGTTTGTCAGTATCCCTGACGGGTTCTGGTGGGCTGTGGTGACAATGACCACTGTGGGATACGGGGACATGTGTCCTACTACTTTGGGAGGCAAAATGGTGGGGACTCTCTGCGCCATTTCCGGCGTGTTGACCATCGCCTTACCCGTCCCTGTTATCGTCTCCAACTTTAACTATTTCTACCACCGGGAGACAGAGCAAGCAGAGAAACAAGTGATTGACGATGCAGCAGAAGCAGCTCAGAAAATAACCGACGCAAACAAGTATGAGTATGGTAGCACACCCTCTCTTAACATTAACACAATCAATGGTAGCTTGCAGAATGACAAGAATGGCATGTAATGGGTTTATCATTTAAGTGATTATAACCAAGGACATGACAAACTGAGAAATCTAACATATACCAAAATGTACTGATATTATTTTTGTCTCAGTATTTTATACTCTATTCATTGCAGCGTTGGTCCACATAGTAGGCTATACTATACATCTCTTTCACAATGTTCAAAATAAGGAAGTAATATTAGTTATCAGCCTGACTGTTCAGCATGTGGATGTGTCAAAGTGTAATTAAGATAATATGAACACAGTTACAGCATATTACATTTACAGTTGGCTCTGGATAGACCTTGTGCATGTAGTATGATTATAAGCGTTTAAATCCTAAGCAGATGTATTTGGCAACTTGTTGCCTTTCAAATCATCTTACAAATAATACAAATATTAATTACACTTTGAACTGCATTACTGTACAATGTCAAAGACTTAAGTATGAAAAACACCCTTGGATCAGGGCTCATGTTAAAACTCGTTTTCATGGTATGCTTTGCGACATTCATCAGCCTGCCATATTCAGCAGTCTCTATATAGATCTTGGCATGATCTCCAAGGACTTTCTGGAAGAGCACTTCTGGAAGGAGACATGGGGACACCATTGAGTGCACAATATGCTGTCAGAAAATCCATCAGTTGTGAACACCGCAGTAGTTTTATCACACCATCTATCTAATAATGCAGTCGTTTTATCACACCATCTATCTAATAATGCAGTTATTTATCACGCCATCTACTAATAATGCAGTAGTTTTATCACACCATCTATCTAATAATGCAGTATTTTATCACACCATCTATCTAATAATGCAGTCGTTTTATCACACCATTACTTCTAATAATGCAGTTATTTATCAGCCATCTATCTAATACATGCAGTAGTTTTATCACACCATCTATCTAAAATGCAGATTATTTATCACGCCATCTATCTAATAATGCAGTAGTTTTATCACACCATCTATCTAATAACGCAGTAGTTTTATCACACCATCTATCTAATACTAACTACCTACATTAGCAGGTTAGCTACATTGCTTATGACTTCAATCTGTATGCCTCACAGTACTGTAGTAAAAAAAAAAAACTAAATCATGGCATGTTATGATATCAGGTCAAAATGTCACAATATGTAGACCAAACCCTAACCCTAACCTATATACACCTTCATCTTTACCTTGTATGTATTTCAGGAAAATAATCCCATCAAACTGTTACTTGTATGCAAACAAAAAGTAACAGTAGTTGCATGTTAAGCTCACACAACGTATTACATCATATGAACATGTGTTGATTCGCGCAATAGCATCAAGAACACGCTGATTGACAGAAAGCAATCAAAAGAGGAAAGGACAAAGTGTCACTTTGTACCGTTGTTGATTGAAGCGTTATTCCAACATGTAGCTGTCGGTGGCCTTGCATGGTATACAGTAGTGTGCCGAAACAATGAAACACTGGTATCATGTATCAATACATGTAGGGCAGATAGTTCTAGTGATAGTTCAGATAGTTCTTACATTTCTCTYGTACTGTAGTTCTCTTCATTCCTTTCCATGTATTTGATATGGACATAACTCAATTGGATTTAGGAATTTTTTGGAAAACTTTTAGTTAATGCCATCAATTAATTAACAAATTAACTATTACATTAACACACTTTAGGTATAGTTTATACTATGATATGTATTTATAAATGCATGATGTCAAAGCATGGCATTGGCAACCCATATGCATGCTACACTTCAAACATGAACATTTATATTATCAGCAGTTACACAAACAATGACCATGCAGAAATGGCATTGGATATATTGAGTTGCTCAACACTGCAATGAACTGTTTCTTGAAAGAGTTCCCACATATGCTGTGCACTTTTTGGCTGCTTTTCCTTCCCTCTGTGGTCCAACTCATCCCAAAACATCTCAATTGGGTTGARGTYGGGTGATTGTGGAGGCCAGGTCATCTGATGCAGCACTTCATCACTGTCCTTCTTGGTCAAATAGCCTTTACACAGTCTGGAGGTGTGTTGGGTCATTGTCCTGTTGAAAAACAAATGATAGTCCCACTAAGCGCAAATCAGATGGGATAGCGTATCAATGCAGAATGCTGTGGTAGCCATACTGGTTAAGTGTGCCTTGAATTCTAAATAAATCATCAAAACTGTCACCAGCAAAACACTCCCACACCATCACACCTCCTCCTCCATGCTTCATGTGGGTACCACACATTTGGAGATCATCCGTTCACCTACTATGTGTCTCACAAAGACACAGTGGTTGGAACGAAAAATCTAAAATTTGAACTCATAGACCAAAGGACAGATTTCCACAGGTCTAATGTCCATTGCTTATGTTTCTTGGCCCAAGCAAGTCTCTTATTACTATTGGTGTCCGTTAGTAATGGTTTATTTGCAGCAATTCGACCATGAAGGCTTGATGCACACAGTCTCATCTGAAGAGTTGATGTTGAGATGTAAAGAAAATACATTTCACAAATTAACTTTTAAGAAGGCACACATGTTTATTTAAATGCATTCCAGGTGACTACCTCATGAAGCTGGTTGAGAGAATGCCAAGAGTGTGCAAAGCTATCATCAAGGCAAAAGGTGACTACTTTGAAGAATTTGTTTAACACTTTTTTGGTTACTACATGATTCCATATGTGTTATTTCATAGTTTTGATGTCTTCGCTATTATTCTACAATGTAAAACCCTTGAATGAGTAGGTGTGTCCAAACTTTGATTACGAAAACAGCAATACTTGCCTTCCTGAAACAAGTTGGCAATAATATTGATGACTCAGAGGAGGCCGGTGGGAGGCGATATAGGAGGCCGGGCTCATTGTAATGGCTGGAATGGAATAAGTGGAACGGTATCAAATATATATGGAATCCACATGTTTGATACCGTTTCATATATTCCATTCCAGCCATTACAATGAGTTCTTCCTCCTATAGGTCCTCCCACCAGTCTCCACTGTGATGACTTTGATATCAGTCAGTTGATGTGTATTATAAACTGGGTGGTTCGAGCCTTGAATGCTGATTGGCTGGTAGCCGTGATATATTGGGTATTATAAACTGGGTGGTTCGAGCCCTGAATGCTGATTGGCTGACAGCCGTGGTATATCAAACCGTATACCACAGGTATGACAAAACGTGTTTTTACTGCTCTAATTGGGCATCTCAGGGGTTTGTGATATATGGCCAATATACCATGGCTAAGGGCTGTGTCCAGGCAGTCCGCGTAAGAACAGTCCTTAGCCGTGGTATACTGGCCATAGACCACACCCCCCCGGGCCTCATTGGTTAATAAAGCACTTTACAAAAGTATGCACAGCACTTATTCTCTAGAGATTGATTATGTACTAGTAATTAAATCAAATCAAATGTTATTGGTCACATACAAATATTTACCAGATGTTATTGCGGGTGTAACGAAATGCTTGTGTTCCTAGTTCCAACAGTGCAGTAGTATCTAAAAATTCACAGCAATACACACAAATCTAAAAGTAAAATAATGGAATTAGTAGTGTGCAATATACAGTACATTTAATGACATATGTTCTAAGYTGTATTTATGGTTTAATGAGTGCCTTTAATTAAACATCTACCCTACTTCCCTACGTTTAGTGTTTTCCATTTTGATTTGTAGTCATTGACAGAGAAATACAGGTATCTGCCAAAATAATGGAAAAACAGGTGCGTCACACAGGTGTGGTTCCTGAGTTAATTAAGCAGTCAAAATCCCATTAAGCTTAGGGTACCGCATAAAAATGCTGGGCAGGCCATTATTTTGGTCATTATTTTGGCACCCAGGTCTATGCCCCCATCAACAGGGCACTAGTGGTTACTGAATGGTTTGATGAGCATGAGAACAATGTAAACCATATGCCATGGCCGTCTTAGTCACCAGATCTCAATCCAATTGAACACTTATGGGAGATTCTGGAGTGACGCCCGAGACTGCGTTTTCCATCACCATAAACAAAACACCAAATGTTGAAGAMTGTTGAAGAATGGTGTTGCGTCCCTCCAATAGAGTTCCAGAAWCGTGTTGCATCTATGCCAATGCACATTGAAACTGTTCTGGCTCATGGTGGCCATATGCCCTATTCAGACACTTGGTGTTGGTGTTTCCTTTATTTTGGTGGTTACCTGTACAACCAGTTCACATCCACATATAGAATGATAAATAAAACAAAAATAGAAACTGACCCAGTGCTGTAGGTATCTCAGGCATCATGCCTATAGGCATCATGCCTATTGTAACTGAGGGTGGCAGCAATATGTAACACATGCACAGAATTCATGCAAATATACTGAATATAACTTGGCCATCAGTGTCCACTCAAAAATGTCTGATACATGAGGTCACTGGCTGTAGGCCTATACCTCTGCAGACTAGTAGGCCGATACCTCTGCAGACCAGCAAGCCTATACATATGCAGACCAGTAGGCCTATACCTCTGCAGACCAGTGTTCCTATACAGTACCTCTGCAGACTAGTAGGCCTATACCTCTACAGACCTGTAGGCCTATACCTCTACAGACCTGTAGGCCTATACCTCTACAGACCTGTAGGCCTATACCTCTACAGAACTGTAGGCCTATACCTCTACAGACCTGTAGGCCTATACCTCTACAGAACTGTAGGCCTAATCCTCTACTGGCCTGTAGGCCTATACCTCTACAGATCTGTAGGCCTATACCTCTACTGACCTGTAGGCCTAATCCTCTACAGACCTGTAGGCCTATACCTCTACTGACCTGTAGGCCTATACCTCTACAGACCTGTAGGCCTATACCTCTACTGACCTGTAGGCCTAATCCTCTACAGACCTGTAGGCCTATACCTCTACTGACCTGTAGGCCTAATCCTCTACTGACCTGTAGGCCTATACCTCTACTGACCCTGTAGGCCTAATCCTCTACTGACCTGTAGGCCTATAACTCTACTGACCTGTAGGCCTAATCCTCTACTGACCTGTAGGCCTATACCTCTACTGACCTGTAGAGACCTTAGGTGGTGAGAAGTGAGTAGTCAGAATGTGACACCGTGCCTGTTTTCTTGTTAACACTTTGTGTTAACTGTTATCAACGCCTTCTCACTGCACTGTAGACTCAGTGCTGCAGTCAGTCAGCATGATGACGGTCTTTCTCTCACTCTGTAACCCTCTCGAAACAGCACAGAGCTCCCTCGTGTGATTGCCTGAGGATGTGTCATGTCACAGGAGGATGGGTTCTTTTTATATCTAATAGATGGCAGAAAGAGTGAATGCCAAGTGCTTGTTTCCTCAAACGCTGTGTTTGAAATCAAAAGAGTGAGTGGGATGGGGATTGTTTGAAGATGGGGGTTGTGTATATAATGGGCCGTATCAATTAATGTAAAAACGTTAAATAGCTTTTAAAAAGATCAGAGATGGCTATTTTTTTTATCCCCGTCGGCCGGGATAAAGTATGAAATACTCCAGAGATTTGAAATGGAGGAGATTGCCCGCATGACTTAGAACGGACAGAAATATCAATGGTATTCACCCTATGACAATATTTCTACACGYCAGATGTACAATATACTGTAATGAGCTTGACAATGCCTTTTGCCACAATAGCTTCAAAAGCACTGCATTAAATATTCAAAACAAATGAATCTTTTATAAGATGATCTGATCTTGGCTTCCTAGGCTAAGAGCAGAGTGTTTCAGTTGTAAGAAACAGGGCACATTATAGATCCTGTAGGTGTGATACACAGCACAAATAACGGATTGATGCGTACACACTGTTTCTGTGTTTTCTGTGTTGCTGAGTTTTGATTATACTGACGGCTGTCAATTTATTACCAGTTCAATTCATGTGACTTGCTGCTTGATTTTGGTCATTGTCATGTTGGTCAGTATGAGTGGGGTCTGTTGGGTTCTGTGATCAGATGTCTGTAGTTACTACCTAGCCAAGTGGCCTGCCCTAGCGCCCCACTGATCACTGATGGTGGCTAGTGGTATCTCCAAATCACTGAGCAGCCTAAGTGTATTCTGTCATTAAACAGACAGGTTGTAGACACAAGGTCGAACACAAAGTGAAGCAGCATTTATTATTCATCAGGCAGTCCAAAAAGAGATCAAATGCATCCTGCCTTGATACCGCTCCCAAACCAAGAAATCCATTGAAACGTCCAACAAATGGCCGACGCTATGACACCGTACACCATAATGAACCGCGATAATGGTTCTATAATTATCACAGTTTTACTCATTTCTACAAATGGTAAAATGCTGTTCCGATGTTTTATTAATACGGTGGACGGTGCCGTGCCAGAGCACAGAGAGTGAATCTCATATCAATGTGACCGGGTTACTGTTTTGTCAGCAGACACGCAATGAGCCAATTATAGAGCTGCTCAGCTAGCAGCTTGTATACCCAAGTGTCCTCTGGAGGACAGAGTCCCTGGTGTTGAAGGAAAGGCTAGGGCAAAGGCTGGCTGTATTCAAAACATCCAAAGTCTCCTCTCCTCTCTCTGTCTCAACTACCTTGATTATCTCCTCTGAATGTAACATACTGGAGGGAAAGAGTGGCATCAGCCTTGAGCGTACCCTTCCCTTGACTTTGAAACTGTCTGATAATATGAAGGAAAAACACAGCCTGCCTAATTGTGAGTGACAGGACAATCATTATGGATTAGAGTTTGATAAAAATTCAGGCGTCATGATCCGCTATTGGTTGGGCATTGATTGCATGTCTCTGACTTTGCTGACCAAGAACATTCTGACCAGGGTTTTGCATTACTTTTATGCCTCCTTTATTGATTGACTGACAGTTTATGATGACTTTGCAAAAGACTCCCTCCCCTTTAACTGGCACCCTATTACCACTACTCCCTTTAGAATATCATTTGGYCGTCCGTTTCATCAAGGCAAACCAACTACAGCAGATAAACGTTCAGACTATGACCTCTACAGGATAAGATGATCTTTGACCTTGAGGTTAGCTAGCGTAAAGTGCCTTTTTGCCCTTAGCCTGTGTCATTTGATAAGGAGTATGGCATGAACAACCTGACACTTGGATGATGGGACATGTGAAGTGCGAGCAGGAAAAGAGGACAAAAACAAGCTGACATAATACGTAAAGGCCTTTCCCTGTACCCTGTCTCATAGAAATGTCATCTCACGATTTCAGCTTCGCACCATCTGACAAACATGTTGGAAGGGGTAGTAGTTTATGGAGAAGAGGAGAAAGGAGAGAGGAAGGGAGGGGAGAGGAGAGAGGGAAGGGAGATGAAATGAGAGAGGGGGAGAGGGGGAGGGAAGAGAGGAAAGATGAAGAGTGGGCAGAGGAGAGTGGGAGGGGAGAGGAAATGAGAGAGGGAGGAGAGGGTGGGAGGGAGGAGGGTGGCTGGAAGACTAGTATCTGGCTGGTGGCTGGTGTGTCTGGGAAAGGAGAAGGGAGAGGAGAGGAGGGGAGAGAGGAGAGGAAAGGAGAGGGGTGGCTAGAAGATGAGTATCTGGCTGGTGGCTGGTGTGTTTGGGAGAGGAGAGAGGAGAGGAAGAGAGAAGGAGAGAGGGGGAGGGAAGAGAGGAGAGAGGGAGGAGAGGGGGGGGGTGGCTGGAAGACTAGTTTCTGGCTGGTGGCTGGTGTGTCTGGGAGAGGAGAGGGGAGAGGAGAGAAGAGAGGAGAAGAAAGGAAAGGGGGGTGGCTAGAAGACAAGTATCTGGCTGGTGGCTGGTGAGTCTGGGAGAGGAGAGGAGAATGGGTGGCTAGAAGACGATGTGAAAAGCAGCGCGAATCAGCAGCTAATCGCTTGTTTCCTGGTATGAGGGTTTTTGCGTGGATGGCGGTCAGGAAGGCCAGCCCGCAGTCGTGCTGAACCTGCTGGCAGAGCCAACTCCCGTAGGCAGGGGTTGTGCTGGTTGAGCACGCCCACATTTGCCCAGGAAGCCTGGAGGTTGGCTCGATGGGGAGGCCGGCCCCTGGCCGAGGACAGGTTTATAGCTGGCCTCCCGGGAAGGATCAGCCCCCATGCTGGGAGGCCAGTCCCCGGTCATGGCCCGGGGTTGAGCTGGTCTGCCATTGTGCTGGAAGCCTGGTTGGGCGAGATGATTGGGAAGAGGATGGGGTAGTGACGGGTCAGTTGGATGCACTAGCAGTACAGACTGTTGGTCAGGTAAAGATACAAAGGAGGGAAGCTGGATGCAGTTTAAATACTAGGAGGTGAGCTTGTGGCTAATGGTCATTGTATTCAGGTGTGCAAGGTGGCTTTGTTCTGGCTCTGCGACCACATATGGAGTACCTTCTAAGAGGCTAGGGTACAATATATATGGGGCGGCAGTTAGCCTAGTGGTTAGAGCGTTGGACTAGCAACTGAAAGGTTGCAAGATCGAATCCCTGAGCTGACAAGGTAAAAATCTGTCATTCTACCCCTGAACAAGGCAATTAACCTGCTGTCACTGAAAATAAGAATTTGTTCTTTACTGACTTGCCTAGTTAAATAAAGATTAAATATTTTGCCCTATTACAGGGGCTGAGTCACTGGCTTACTGGTGCTCTTCCATGCCGTCACTGACGTGATCTTCCTGTCCGGGTTGCCCCCCCCCCCCCATGACGGAGATCCTTGTGGGCTATACTCGGCCTTGTCTCAGCCTCCAGGATGGTAAGTTGGTGGTTGAAGATATCCCTCTCGTGGTGGGGGGTGTGCTTTGGCAAAGTATCCTGCCTGTTTGGCCCTGTCCGGGGTATTGTTGGATGGGGCCACAGTGTCTCCCGACCCCTCCTGTCTCAGCCTCCAGTATTTATGCTGCAGTAGTTTATGTGTCGGGGGCTAGGGTCAGTCTGTTATTCTGCAGTATTCTCCTGTCTTATCCGGTCCTGTGTGAATTTAAGTATGCTCTTCTAATTCTCTCTTTCTCTCTTTCTTTCTCTCTCTCGAGGACCTGAGCCCTAGGACCATGCCTCAGGACTACCTGGCCTGATGATCTCCTTGCTGTCCCAGTCCACCTGGCCATGCTGCTGCTCCAGTTTCAACTGTTCGCCTGCGGCTATTGAACCCTGACTGTTCACCAGACGTGCTACCTGTCCAGACTCTGCTTTTCAACTCTCTAGAGACAGCAGGAGCGGTAGAGATACTCTGAATGATCGGCTATGAAAAGCCAACTGACATTTACTCCTGAGGTGCTGACATGTTGCACCCTCGACAACCAGTGTGATTATTATTATTTGACCCTGCTGGTCATCTAATAACATTTGAACATCTTGGCCATGTTCTGTTATAATCTTCACCCGGCACAGCCAGAAGAGGACTGGCCACCCCTCATAGCCTGGTTCCTCTCTAGGTTTCTTCCTAGGTTCTGGCCTTTCTAGGGAGTTTTTCCTAGCCACCACCTGCTTCTACACCTGCATTGCTTGCTGTTTGGGGTTTAGGCAGGGTTTCTGTACAGCACTTTGTGACATCAGCTGATGTAAGAAGGGCTTTATAAATACATTTGATTTGATTTGATTTGATAAAAATAAAGAAAAACCCTTGAATGAGTAGGTGTGTTCAAACTTTTGACTGGTACTGTATATATATATATATACTGTGTCAATAGGTTTTTCATATGGTTGAAGTCATCTGTGTAAACTGCTGACCTGGACACTTGCATGTAATCAGAGCACAAACAAATAAGCCAGTGAATGTCCTTGGCTGCTATTCTAGCCAGTTAAATTCACCAAACGTTGGGAATTTTGGGAAAACTGACACCCTGCTAATTTATAATACATGCACACACCAGACAGACGCGTCACTGTTAGAAGATCCAGAGCAAAGTGTAGCTCTTACCTTATGCATTAATTCAGTCTGCTCCCTTCTCTGTCAAAGACATTTTCTTCTAATCATTATAATCCAAATGCGCTCTGACTGATCAGCACAGTGTCAAGTTACTGTTCAATATGTTCCTGAAAACCTGAAGTCGCCATCCACAAGTAAAAAGTAGCATGGGTGTGGGTTGCACACAAAGCATCCAGATAAAACAACATCATAATGATCATTGCTTGCTCAACCTGTGCGCAGTCAAAAGAAAATGCCATGCTTGCTAACTTAGCTATGTGATAAACCTTTCTATTTTTACCAAGAAAGATAAATAAACGTTCAATCAGTACTGAGTGAATAAACAAAAACATTTTGGAACGAACTCATGCTGTCATCACGAGACTGTTTAAATAGAGCGTCAACTTGGTTCACAGCGTGACGGTTAGCGTCACTGCCCTGGGATTCGAAAGTCCTGGGTTCGCCTACCGAAGGGGAAATGTGGAGTATAACACCCCCCTCCCGTTCCTGACACACACACACATGCACACAAGGTGCACACGCACACAAGGTTTGTGCTTATTTTCATGCATTAGGTGTCTCTTAAAGAGCATTTGGGTTCGTTGGGCATCGTTGAATGGCAAGGGACAGGGAGTATGACGTGTWCTAGTGCACACGTCTTGCTACTACGGAGGGAAAAACGGTGGAGACCAGCTCTCAAACTCTCAAAGAAGACGTTGTTGCCTTCATCCGTCAGATGCACGCCATCCCTACGATACAAATGCACACGATAATTTGCACAGGTTGTAAACGTTTCTCTGCCATGTATACATGTGGGCTCTTTGACTGGAGTTGGACAGCTGTGGACAGCGTTACTAAGAACATTTGTAGCTAAAGGATTTAGAGACTAATCATTGTCAGATTTGTTCTTAAAAGTGTTTTGTACTTGTCTAATGACTTTGTATTTTGTTTCTCAGCAGTTTGTCATTTGTCACAGTGTTTGTATCAGGAGTTACCTAAATTTCTCTTTACGAGTCACAGGGCTATGCAGGTTTTTTTATTCAAGCCCAGTGCTACTGTACCACACCTGATTCTACTACTCAGCTGTTTATCAAGACCTCAGCTGTTCATCAAGACCTCAGCTGTTCATCAAGACCTCAGCTGTTCATAAAGACCTCAGCTGTTCATCAAGACCTCAGCTGTTTATCAAGACCTCAACTTTTCATCAAGACTTCAGCTGTTCATCAAGACCTCAGCTGTTTATCAAGACCTCAGCTGTTCATTCATCAAGAAACCTCAGCTGCTCTCACCTAAATCAAGCACTCTCAAGCTGTTCATCAAGCAGCTGACCTCAGCTGTTCATCAAGAACCTTCAGCTGTTCATCAAGGAACCTCAGCTGTTATTCAAGAACTCAGCTTTTCATCAAAACTTCAGCTGTTCATCAAGGACTCAGCTGTTTTATCCAAGAACTCAGCTTTTCATCAAGAACTGAGCTGTTCATCAATACCTCAAGCTGTTCATCAAGACCTCAGCTGTTTATCAAGAACTCAGCTTTTCATCAAGACTTCAGCTGTTCATCAAGACCTCAGCTGTTTATCGATACCTTGAATAGTATAATCAGGTGAGGTAGCATTGGGCTTGAACAAGAAAGACTGCATAACACTGTAACTCTTCAATAGCAATTATGGCCATCCCTGAATTGTATGTACAAAGTTTACTATGTCTGATGAATGTACGCTTGATTGTAAATTGTATATTTTGCAATAACTCACTGTTGTTTACAGGTAGTACAACACCTTTCTTCAGTGAACTTTAAAGTACATTTTAATGTAAATAGTTAATGAGTACACATTAATTATTTTGTGTATTTTCTAAGAGCTTTCTCGATTAGCTTAAATGTCTTTCTGTTTTTTTGCTTCCCTCTGGAAAATCAGCTGTTAATATTAAATCAATACTAATAACTACATTATTTATTTTGCCATTCTTCATTATTGTGTAAGTTTACTTTACTTTTATTGCTGTGTTTTGCTGTGTTATAATGTTGTATAATAATGTTGTATAATCAACTTCCGGTGTAAAAACCATGAAAATGAAAAACAAAAACCGATGTTTTAAGTGAGAAGAAGGCATTGGTCTGAAGCTGAAAAAGAAAGGTAATTCACGAGCACCATAATGCTCTACCAAGGTGTTCCAGCACACAGCTTTGACCTACTACAAAAGCTATGTATGTTGATCTATTGTGCTAGCAACAATGTGTAGGTTGCTTAGGATTCAAACCTTCTCAAACAGCCTAATTCATACTCTTTAGAGGGATAATGGACTTTACAGTGTCCTGCTATTAAAATATAGTGTACAAAACATTAGGTATACCTTCCTAATATTGAGTTGTAGGAGTCATAGTTTTGAGAGAAATCTTCTTTAATGTCACAGAGTGCTACTGCAAAAAAACTACATAATATCATCTTTCAGGTAATATTCATTATTTTCAGTTTTTAAACTCCACACTTTTATGGAGAGTTTGAAATTGGGATCCTTTTCTCACGACAAGGGCAAATCTTTCCTCATAAAATTCACCTAAATGTTATTTTGAGCACAAATAATGCAACAAAATCTATTTTTTAATTACTAGGAAAAGAAAGTTACCTTGCAGGACAAAGATGAATAATAACAATACTATATTTTATTTAGCGGACGGCTTTCAGGACATTTCACATTAACAGTAGGTCTACATGAGAACAAGTGCAGCACAGAAGATCATAAAATCTATTTGAATCAATCAAATTAACATTTAAATCAAAAGATCAGTTGAAACAGGACAGATAAAAAGAAGATTGAGGGGTTGGGTAGAGGATACAAACCCGGTAAGGGTTTAGGTTTGGGGGGTATGGTTGGGTAGAGGATACAAACCCGGTCAGGGTTTAGGTTTGGTGGGTATGGTTGGGTAGAGGATACAAACCCGGTCAGGGTAAGGGTTTAGGTTTGGGGGGTATGGTTGGGAATAGGATACGGACCCGGTTTAGGGTAAGTGTTTAGGTTTAGAGGGTATGGTTGGGAATAGGATACGGACCCGGTTTAGGGTAAGGGTTTAGGGGATATGGTTGGTAATAGAATATGGGCCCGGTTTAGGGTAAGGGTTTAGGGGATATGGTTGGTAATAGGATATGGGCCTGGTTTAGGGTAAGGGTTTAGGGGGTATGGTTGGGAATAGGATATGAACCCGGTTTAGGGTAAAGGTTTAGGGGATATGGTTGGGAATAGGATATGGACCCGATTTAGGGTAAGGGTTTAGGGGATATGGTTGGGAATAGGATACGGACCCGGTTTAGGGTAAGGTTTAGGGGGTATGGTTGGGAATAGGATATGGACCCGGTTTAAGGTAAGGATTTAGGTTTAGGGTGTGGGTTGGGGGTGACACATAGGGATTCATAGGTATACTGAGAATGTTCTGAAGGGGGGGTAGGACAGAGTCAATCATAAAACACAGGTTATAGGCATCCTTGAAGAGGTGTGTTTCATTAATACATTATTTTCTTATTTTACCCCCTTTTTCTCTCCAATTGCGATCTTGTCTTATCGCTGCAACTCCCCAACGGGCTCGGGAGAGGCAAAGGTCGCATCCTCCGAAACATGACCCACCAAACCGAGCTACTTAACACCTGCCCGCTGCACCAATGTGTCAGTCAACTGATGACCAAAGTCTGACTGCAGGTGCCCGGGTCGCCACAAGGAGTCACTAGAGCACAATGAGCCAAGTAAAGCCCTCCCCAGGCAMACCCTCCCCTAACCCGGACAACGATGGGCCAATTGTGCGCAGCACTATGGGACTCCCGGTCAAGGCCTGGGATCGAACCCGGGTCTGTAGTGATGCCTCAAGTGACTAAGACCGCTGCGCCACTCGGGAGGCCCTAAGAGGTGTGTTTTTAGTAGATTTTGTTTGCATGTTGTATGTGTGGGTGGAGTGCATTGCAGGGCCTCGGTGCAGAGCAGTTGAAGGCCCGGACACCCATGGTGGAGAAGCGGAATGGGGGGAGACAAGGAGACCTGCAGAGGAGCGTGACCTCTGTCTTGTTGCTGTTAAGTTTCAGGAGGTTCATGCTCATCTAGCTCCGGATGTCTTGGAGACAGCTTATGAGGGAGGGGAGTGGTGGGTTTGGTGGAGAGGTATAGCTGGGTTTCATTTGCATAGCAGTGGAAGTGAACTTTGCGATGTAACATGATCTTTCCCAGGGGTGGGAGGAATTTGGAGTGGCCCGAACACTGACCCCTGTGGGACACCCTGTGAGACAGCCACATTCCCTGTTTCAGTTGCACAAACTGTTGGCGGTCAATGAGGTACAGTTAGTGGAAAACCAGTAGAGTGCAATGCCCGTGACACCAACACCAGCCAGACGATCCATGAGGAGGTGATGTGAGATGGTATCGAAGGCTGCATTGCATGGAGGAGGTCATTAGTGATTTTGATCAGGCTGTTTCAGTGCTGTGTTTGGAGCAGAAACTGGACTTGAATGGTCCATGAAGGTTATTAGAGTTGAGATGGTGTTGTAATTGAGTGACCATAACCCACTCCAGTATTTTGAAGAGGAAGGGAAGGTATGAGATTGGACAGAAGTTTTTGAGGGCATTCTTATATTTTAACAGGTGATCTGTGTATGCTTGAGAATTAACTACTAAACCAGTCCTCTGTACAAACGCTCAAGACAACGTCCACTGGCTTTTAACTGCTGTAGCTCCGGGGTGTACCGGGGAGCAGTGTGAGGGTGGAGTGAGGGTATCCAGGGAGGAGGAAAGTCAGTCATTGTAGTGAGAAACGGGGTCAGGAGAGGACTGGAAATCAGGACTGGGGTATGTATTAATACGGCTGAGGTCAGGACTGGGGTATGTATTAATACGGCTGAGGTCAGGAATGGGGTACGTATTAATACGGCTGAGGTCAGGACTCGGGTACAAATTAATATGGCTGAGGTCAGGACTGGGGTACGTATTAATATGGCTGAGGTCAGGACTGGGGAATGTTTTAATCAGGCAGAGGTCAGGACTGGGATATGTTTTAATACGGCTGAGGTCAGGACTGGGGTATGTATTAATACGGCTGAGGTCAGGACTGGGGTATGTATTAATACGGCTGAGGTCAGGACTGGGGTATGTTTTAATCAGGCTGAGGTCAGGACTGTGGTATGTTTTAATCAAGCTGAGTTCAGGACTGTGGTATGTTTTAATCAGGCTGAGTTCAAGACTGGGGTATGTTTTAATATGGCTCATGAGATCAGTGGGGTTTATGTTTTTTACCTTTCCTAAAGGAAATGATGCGTTGGACATTTTGTTTGGAAAGGGGGGGCGGAGACTTCAAACTGAACAACTTTGTGATCAGAGATGGGGAGCTCAACATCAGTTATTTTGCAAGGAAGAATACCAGTGGATAAGACTATATAAAAACGTGTCGTTTGTTGTGAGAGGGGAAAGCAACATTTTGAATGATATCAAGACCATCACGTAATGACAAAGTCAGCAGCAAAAGTACAGCTTGCAGTAGCATCAATGTGGATCACCTACAAGCAGTACATTGGCAGACAGAAGCCATTAATGAGGACAGTAAAAACAGATCAGATGACTTAGGTGGTCTATAAATGGTTAAAATGATCAGTGGTTGACAGCCAGGGAGTTTACCAGACAGACATTGAAAGGAAGAGAGCTGGCATGCACTAACCAGGGTTTTGATTTCCATGAGCAAGAAGCACAAAGGTATTTCAATGCATAACTTGGAAATCCCAGTCCGAAGGCAACAGCACTAGAATATTATTTGCATTGTGGGAGGCAACCTGTCTGCCTAGGGAGATTCAAACTTACCTTTGCACCTAGCACTCTTTCAAGAATCCTTAATCTACAGCAAAGAAATCTTGTCAAGAAGGAAGTTATGTTCATGTTAGGGACAGCAGGCGACTGACGCAACGTTCAGCCTCGGTTCTCTGGATATCCCTGTTGCCAATAAGATGTCATTTCAACTAACTTCCTGAAAATTTGCAAAGGTCTGGTGCGTTTCAGTCTCCCTAGGCAGGCAGGTTGCCTACAACAATTTAAACAATGGTCTAGTGCTGTTTCCCTAGGGATAGGATTTCTGAGTTACACCATGAAATAACTTGTGCTTCCTGACAATACAAGAGAGATAAGATCTATATAATGAAATCACGTTAACAGTCATTTTGCAAAAGACTCCCTCCCCTTTAACTGGCACCCTATTACCACTACTCCCTTTAGAATATAATTTGGCCGTCCGTTTCATCAAGGCAAACCAACTACAGCAGATAAACGTTCAGACTATGACCTCTACAGGATAAGATGATCTTTGACCTTGAGGTTAGCTAGCGTAAAGTGCCTTTTTGCCCTTAGCCTGTGTCATATGATAAGGAGTATGGCATGAACAACCTGAAACTTGGATGATGGGACATGTGAAGTGCGAGCAGGAAAAGAGGACAAAAACAAGCTGACATAATACGTAAAGACCTTGCCTTGTACCTTGTCTCGTATAAATGTAATTTCACACAACTTCTAATTTGTTGACCCAGACATCCCTTAGTGTATGTGCTGAAATGTCTTATAGCTACAGCAGATTAATCAATTGTGTGCGCGTGTGTGTGTGTGAGTTTGCGTGTGTGTGTGTGTGTGTGTGTGTGTGTGTGTGTGTGTGTGTGGTGTGTGGTGTGTGTGTGTGTGTGTGTGTGTGTGTGTGTGTGTGTGTGTGTGTGTGTGTGTGTGTGTGTGTGTGTGTGTGTGTGTGTGTGTGTGTGTTTGCGTGCGTGTACCTTCCACCTGCTTATTAGGCATAAATTGGTATGGAGGACAGACAGGTGAACACATCCTGCATCTTGGTGGGTGTGGCAGAGTCTTGGGCCTGGTGACAGACAGTGAGGCCAAGCCTGTTCAGGAAGGAAGTGAAGAGTTTAATTCCAAAACGCTATATATACATTTTCAGAAATGTTGGTCAAATCTAATCAAATCAAAGTTTATTTTGTCGCATACACAGATTAGTAGTTGTTAAAGTAGGCGCAGCGGAATTAGCAAATTGGTCAATTAGAAATTGGTAAATTAGCTTTTATTGTCTGAAGAAATTATGAGAGAGATCAGTGTGTTTTTTCGACTATCTGATCATGGCATGGAGTTGTTCAATGACAGACATGTACTTGTTTAAAATATATCACCTGATGGTTTAATTTCAGAGAGACAAATAATTATGTTTTTTTTTTACTAAGTGCTTTACAGTATACCTGCCTCACTCTTTGATAAATAAGTAGTACTGCTAGGTTTTACACAGTCAAATGTAACAAATAACAACGTTTTTTATTCAAGAACTGTACAAATTATAAATTTCTGACGTCAAATAATAAAAAATCGAAACATAAAAATCGATACAGTAATATGAGATCTGTATGTAAAACTTTTACATTGGACATTTGAATAATTTACCAGATGCTCTTATCCAGTGCGACTTACAGTAAGTGCATTCATCTTAAGACGCTAAGTGAGACAACCATATATCACAGTCAAATATACAGGATACAAACATTCCATTCCAGCTAAACAATGGATATACAGTATAGTGTTTTGTAAAAAATACATTTTCATACACACAAAATCTATGAATAACAAATCTATAATTTCTGATGAAAAAACACAAATGTGATAAATTGGTAGATATAGCATTTTGGAAATGAACTCTTCAAGTTATACTCATGTCAAGTCCTGTAAATGATGCAATGAAATACCTTCCTGCTTCCTGCTCATGGAAACTAAGCCCTGGTTTCTGTATTACATAGAAAAAGATGATATCAGATGTGAGCAGTCTGAATGATCGTACCTGGGGAAGTTTATGGAAATTGTACACTGATACCAGGGTCACTTGTGTTGACTTATGCAAGTCACAAGTCCCTCTAAATGTTACTGTTTAGTGTTTAGTTGTGAAAATACTAGAAAAAAAGTTGTGTGTTATTAAATATTCCAAATATATATACCTATGTGAGGATAATGTGTGTGGAGGGAAATATTTTAATGTGTTTTAGACAATTCAAATAGAAGTGTATATTTATCCTCTTAAGGATCTGACCCTTTTTTACATTTTCGCCTAAAATGACATACCCAAATCTAACTGAGCTACAGGCTGTTAGATTTGGGTATGTCATTTTAGGCGAAAATGTAAAAAAGGGTCCGAACTTAAGAGGACAAATATAGAAAAATATATAAGCAAGGATATGCATATTCTTGGTATCATTTGAAAGGAAACACTTTGAAGTTTGTGGAAATGTGAAATTAATGTAGGAGAATATACATTAGATCTGTAAAAGATAATACAAACAAAAAAACAGGCCTGTTCAAATATTTTATTTTTTCATCATCTTTGAAATGCAATAGAAAGGCAGTGTGTATGCAGTGTGTATGCAAAGTTTCAGATTTATCCAGTGAAGCATTGCAATACTGCACAATATTTTTTATCAAGTCTACCCAAATGTGCCGAATTGGTCAATTGATACATTTTCAAGTACATAACTATAGAGAACATACAACATTGATATGGTAATACAACATTTAAGTTTACACATTCCCAGGAATGTCATACATGATGGATCATTAGCTTATACACTAACTTTCACACATCACACCTCGCTTCATACTCGTCGCCAAACCCACTGGTTCCAGGTCATCTACAAGACCCTGCTAGGTAAAGTCCCCCCTTATCTCAGCTCGCTGGTCACCATAGCAGCACCTACCTGTAGCACGCGCTCCAGCAGGTATATCTCTCTAGTCACCCCCAAAACCAATTCTTCCTTTGGACGCCTCTCCTTCCAGTTCTCTGCTGCCAATGACTGGAACGAACTACAAAAATCTCTGAAACTGGAAACACCTATCTCCCTCACTAGCTTTAAGCACCAGCTGTCAGAGCAGCTCATAGATTACTGCACCTGTACATAACCCATCTACAATTTAGCCCAAACAACTACCTCTTTACCTACTGTATTTATTTATTTATTTATTTTGCTCCTTTGCACCCCATTATTTCTGTCTCTACTTTGCACTTTCTTCCACTGCAAACCAACCATTCCAGTGTTTTTTTTAGTTTTTATTTTACTTGCTGTGTTGTACTCACTTCGCCTCCATGGCCTTTTATATTTTTATTTATTTATACATATATTTGTTTGCCTTCACCTCCCTTATCTCACCTCACTTGCTCACATTGTATATAGACTTATTTTTTTTCACTGTATTATTGACTATATGTTTGTTTTACTCCATGTGTAACTATGTGTTGTTGTATGTGTCGAACTGCTTTGCTTTATCTTGGCCAGGTCGCAATTGTAAATGAGAACGTGTTCTCAATTTGCCTACCTGGTTAAATAAAGGTTAAATAAATAAATAAAATAAATAAAATAGATGGCCGGACGGGGTGGGTGTGGAGCCAGAGACAGCAGGGGTTCAAACTGTAGAACCCAGTTCCTACATTTGAATATACAAATTGATTTTATCAAACAAAACTATGCTACAATTTATCTCTGGTCCCCTCAGGATCACAAATCAGAGCAAGATTACTGAATGTAAGTACATGATTTACCTTCAGAGGTGAATGTATCAAACCAGTTGCCGTGATAAAAGTGTTTTGTTGTTGTGTACTTTCCTCAAACAATAGCATGGTATTTTTCACTATAATAGCTACTGTAAATTGGACAGTGCAGTTAGATTAATAAGAATTTAAGCTTTCTGCCCATATAAGATACATCTATGTCCTGGAAAGTTTGCTGTTACTTACAACGTCATGCTAGTCACATTAGCAACAACTGTCCCGGTATAGTGACACCGATCCCATAGAGGTTACATTATTGTACAGTCCTCTGTGAAATACATGACAAGGTCAAACCAGTTTACATTATCTTTAACTGTGATGTCATGGGGAAGACCAACAGCTCTTTTCCTGATCTAGAATTCTCCACTATCAGACTTTGTTACTGCAAGCTGCTCAATAATGAGACTGACATGTAGGTCCTCTCCAATAATTCAGAGTTGTTTAAGAGTTTAGTTTGTGATGACCAGTTGTCCATCAGCAATGAGGAAGCCCTTTATAATTATTCTCAATCAGGTGATCTAATTAATCTTCACAAGGTTGAGCCCTAACAATACAATGACTCTGCTATACACTATCTATCTATAGACACATTAGAGACTTTTGGGTTTCACTTTGGTTTCTCTATGACATGGTTTAAGTTAGCTGCCTTTCCAACTGATGCATATTTATTTTAAATGGTACTGATTTCTCTAAAGTCAGACTGAGGATACTGCAGTATCTAACTTATAAACCTCTGCAGCAGCCAAAATGTGTTTGAGTGCGGCAGAAGCAGGTAATGACCTAAGAGATAAAGATTGATGACTGATTACAGAGTGGTGTCTCTTCCTGCTACGCTGCGGTGCGCTGTCCCCCCAGGTCAACGAACGCACCATGTGAGAGGAAACATGAGTCCGACATTTGTCCTGCTTAAGGGCCATAAAAAATGAAGCAGGACACCTGGAGTATCAACCTGGATCAAATTAAGTTCAATTTAAAAACAAGATAAGGCTCCCAAACATAGACAGCTATCAAGCTGCTAAAGTGGTTCAGCAACAAATCTCTTAATTTCATCATAAATGTATCTTAATATATAGTACAAAAATCTATTTGCCCTAACAAATTATTATCAGTGTAGAGTCTTACATTACAAAAAATAAAAGTACGAAAATTAAGAAAATACCAGTGCCCTTTCAGCTGCGCCTCCCAGAATGAATAGTGTTTGTGAATCATTCATCTGTCACACTTTCTTCTTGGGATCAAATTATGTCTAAGTTTTTTGTTTACACCTCATTTACTCTAATTCTGGAGTGCATCATATGAAGGCCAACCTGTCACATTAGAGACCATACAATAACATACCACATTCAAGGTCCTTACTGAAATGACCAGTCATCTTAAAGCAAACCAGCATAAAGGTACTGATCCATTGGATAGTTGGTGTGTTTTGCACAAATATTGCGTTGATTATCAATCTATGTGATCACATAGACATCACAATGATGAACTCTCTTATTGTGTTTCACGGTATTTGAGGTGACAGCCGCTGGCAGTAAAGTGTTGCCTAAGGGTTCAACTTAAGTAAGTCAAAGTGGATGCCAGCGACTCTTCCTGGGACGGTGAATTGGATCACATAAGAGAACGCTCGTTGATCAGATAAACATATTACTATGTGAAACGGATATGATGCGTTGTCATGTAGAAAAAGGAATAATGTCAGCTCTACAAGTTGGTGTGTTTTGCACTAATGTAGCTTTGACTATCAACCTATGTGATCACAAAGCCATCACAATGATAATGTCATGCCCTGATCTGTTTCACCTGTCCTTGTGCTTGTCTCCACCCCCATCCTGGTGCCGCCCATCTTCCCAATTATCCCCTGTGTATTTATACCTGTGTTCTCTGTTTGTTTGTTGCCAGTTCATCTTGTTCGTTCTTGCTTACCAGCGGTTTTCCTGACAGCTCCTATCGTTTCCCAGCATCTCTTTGCTAGTCCTCCTGGTTTTGACCTCTGCCTGCCCCTGACCCTGAGTCCGCCTGCCGTCCTGTACCTTTGCCTTACCTTGGATTTTTCGACCCCTGCCTGCCTTGACCTGTCGTTGCCTGCCGCTGTCTCTACAATAAGCATTGTTACTTCGACAGTCTGCATCTGGGTCTTACCTTGATCGCTGAGAGATAAACTCTCTTATTGTGTTTCACAGTGTTTGGGGTGACATTCTTTGGCGTTGAAGCATCACTGGATGACTAGTTGATTTTAGTACATAATACATAGTCTATTGTGGAATGTAAATATCATATTGATTTGATCAAATTCCTCACCAAATTTTTAACACTGAGGATGTACCATTATTTTTAGAAAGGTACAACAAATTAAATCCTCCCTAAAAGCAGTTCAATTATGAGAGAGCCCTTCATAATCCTCTCATAGTTTCATGATCTGACTGTTGGTCAAACATCAGGGATCAGTATAATGGCCTGTTGTAGAGGCTGACTAACAGAGGGTGAACAACACTAATGCCACTTTGTATGCCACTGTAACTGTATGAGTTTCCAGTTGGTATTTCAGGAGAGAAATAACTGAACATCCTTCACATGAGCCAGCTGTTCACTACTAGCTCTGTAATCCTTCTGTAAGGTCAGCCTGGGTGCAACATGTATTGCGTCTGAGTACAGAATAGTATAGAATATAAAAGTAGAGATTAGAATACAAGAGAATATAATGGAATAGAATAGAATAGCAGAGAATATAATGGAATATAAGAGAATACAATGGAATACAATAAAATAGAATACAAGAGAATAGAACGGAATATAAAAAAATGGAATAGAACAGAACAGAATAGAACAGTGCCTCCCGAGTGGCGCAGCGGTCTAAGGCACTACATTGCTGTGCTAGAGGTGTCACTACAGACCCTGGTTCGTTCCCAGGCTGTGTCACAACTGGCCGTGATCAAGAGTCCCATAGGGCGGGGCACAATTGTCCCAGCGTTGTCTGAGTTAGGGGAGGGTTTGGCCGGGGGGGGGGGGGTAGGCTGGTTGAATTTGTTCTTAACAGACTTGCCTAGTTAAATAAAAAGTCCATCTCAAAATTCACAGTGATGTGTAAATGTGTCATCCACAAACATCAAGTTGTCTATAAAACGAACCTATTGGTTTTAGTGCATTACATAAAAGGAGACCAGCAAACTGAAACTTCACCCATATGTAAATCATGGATTTGGAGAGSCAACAAATGCTTGATTTGCAAACGTTTTTTTCTCTCACAAACTTCTCTTTTTTTCTTTTTCCAGGTACAGTATATACATTGAAAAGCAGAAGGGAGTGGGTGTCTGCAGCACACAGGGTGAATTGTGCAGCAGGTACTATTGAGAGGTTTTACACACCATCCCCAGTGTTCACAGAGAATGTTAATAAGGCATAGTGAGTCAGCAGCCACACTCATTATGCAGGTCATGATCATGCCATTTAAACCACAGTGATAAGAAGAGGAAAGACGGAATAGTACATTGTTCAGTTTGTGTGCAAAGCACTTTGTGAAAACTAATGAGGATGCTGCAGGGGTGAAGCCACAAAAAGCTTCATGAATAAATGTGATTGATTGATTGAGGCTTGTATTTTTCCATTGCACGGTGTACAGTATGTGTAGTCTACTGATTGTTTATGTATTGTGATGGTGTGCTAAGTGCTATGGTGTTAACAGGAAATATAATTGTGCTCCTGGGTAAAAAAAAAAATTGGGGCGACATTTGGTCAGAAATGTTGCAGATGGGAGGATAAAGTCCCTAGTGAGACACCATGGGAGAATGGAGAGACATATCGCAAGAGGAAATGGTAGAATGATGATTTACTGGGAAATATGAGTTTATCTGTGGCTGTCTGAAGGTTGGAATTAATGAGTGTTGGAATAAATACATACACACATGCACAGTATAGATATTTGAGCTCCTCCAACCAATCAGAGGTGAGGGTGGGGATGTGATTATTGTATGTTTTGCATTTAGTTATTTATGTTTTGTGTTATGGTTTCACTCTGTGAATGGTGTGTGTGCTGGCCATGGTGCTTTCGGTTGCGCACACTTCCATGCCCGCCTGGGCGACAGGCGGGTCTTGGTGCTTCCTGCCCTTGAAAATATCTTTGGGTCGGGGGCAGGAGCTTTGCCCTGCTGGCGTCTCGGGGAGGGTGGGGGCGAACGCACCCATTGACCAGAGCACCCACTGATGGGAACGGTCATTCGAATTGTCTATACTACTTTCTATACTATTGTGTTGTATTATATTGTATTGTATTGTACAGTATTGTAATGTGTTGAATTGTATTGTATTGTGTTATATAGTATTGTATTTGTATTGTATAGTATTGTCTTGCATACTATAGTATTGTATAGTATTGTCTTGTGTTGTATAGTATTGTATTTGTATTGTATAGTATTGTATTGTCTTGTGTTTTATAGTATTGTATTTGTATTGTATAGTATTGGCGTGTGTTGTATACTATTGTATTGTATAGTGTTGTATTGTATAGTATTGTAATGTGTTGTATAGTATTGTATTGTATTGTATAGTATTGGCTTGTGTTGTATAGTATTGTGTTGTATTTGTATTGTATAGTATTGTATTGTGTTGTACTGTATTGCATTGTATGGTTGTTGTTATTGATTTACTATAAAATGCGATGTAGGCTATGTGTGCCATCCAATAGTGTAAATCCAGATATATAGCTAGCTGGTTTTTGACTATAATGGTGCCTTGTGAGTAGCCTGTATTGCATTGCATTACATGATGAACTGAGAATTCAACAGAATCCTTTTTTGTATGAGTTAGTATTCTGCCAGCTTAATCTAAATTCTGGTCATATGACTACAGTGTGTGTGGCTGACATTGACTGGAGCAAATAGATTAACAGGCTTTGAACATGACCAAAGCCAGCGGGTCATTAAAAATGAAAAATCACAGCCATAATAGTAACAGTCAAAAATAAATTTCAGATCAAATGAACCCAAGTGTAAATTAATCAGAACCAGTGCATTAACGTGAACGCCGTCCCTTTTCTTATCTCTACTCCTCACATTCATCTCTGGTCACAATCATGAGCTGTGGTCGATTTCATGATTAATGCGATGCACCTTTATGATGGAATAAGATTACACTTCAAATAATGTAGCCTTGAATATGAGGAGTGCAGCGTAGACTTTTAATGGACTCTAGAAGTGTATGCCACTGCAGCCTAATGGCTATGTGGCCATACAATATAACCATATACTGTAGCCTAGTTGTGTCTTGATCACTTTTCTTGAATCGTACAGTGTAGTCATAACACTTGTCAGCGAATGGCTCAGACACCATCCACTTTTTAGGAACTGTTCAAACTTCMATTTCAGAGAATATAGGTCACTTTAGGGTGGTGTATAGACTTAAAGCCCATGGCTCCTATAAGGAGCATAGTGCGTCGATGAATGTTCTCTGTCTCTCTCGGTTCAGGGCAAGTTTTTCCAGGTCAAAGGTCACACCAGTTGGGGCCGCTCTCAGTCATATCTGCCTGGAAGTCTCTCCTCCTCCTCCACTTCCTCTCCTTCTCATCCCCCCTCCCCTCCTCCATCCTTTCCAAGGTTGCACAATAAAATCCACAACACTGCTTGGGAATATGCAGAATGACCCTGAGTCCAGGTTGGAACATGTAGCATCATGCCACCACAAAGACCTGCCCCAAAAAGAGCACACTCAATGATATATCATGTATTTTTGTGTTTCTCCAGACCTAAAGGTTATGGTAATATATTATCAGCTGAACCGAAAGTCCAAATSCCGCACAAAGTAGTTACTCACATTTTCCCTGCAGTCAACAAATGTTCTTATCAGTAGGCTACGGGTTTGACTACAGAGGTCCAGAAATGGTGATGGCAGCCTTTATTGCTGCCTTTGACAGTAATAAAAGTTGACTTGACTGTGCCCAGTGTGTATGGTCAATCATAAAACAAGAGGGTGAGGATTCTGTTTTGTTTCTAGTCGCATATGCCACTAAACCTGCATTATTATATAGGCCATATGAATGTTATTTTGTTGATGGGGAAGTGTTATCTTAATCAAATCAAATGTATTAGTCACATAMACAATTTACAGCAGGTATAAAAGGTGCAGTGAAATGCTTATGCGTTAGCTCCCTCAACAATGCAGAACATAAATCCTTTATCAATAATAACAACGATGAAGTAAAAAAATTAAATAAGAAGTAGTAGAAGTAGCAGAAGATGTAATATGCATAGTAATAAGGGACTGGATTTACAATGGATTTACATATTTAAAGTGGGTAGTAGAATCAATAGTATATATTAGAACAGCAGCATCGACTGTGTGTGTGTGTGTGTGTGTGTTTCAGGTTAACTAAAACCAATACCGTAATTTCCCCTTGTGGGACGAGCAGGACAACACCGAAACCGTAAACAAGCCCTAAAGTACTGTTGAGGAGAAATCATATGACGCATTGAACTTCTACTCACCTGCTACACTTCAGCCACGCGCTCTGCATGAAGGGTGGTGATAGGCTGTCGGTAAAGAAGGAGGCGTAAACCAAAGCGTCATTATATGTCCTGAACAGGGTTTTTGTTGAAGAGGTCATATTTAGGTAAGGATATCTCACCTAGTCAACACGTCGAAATCAACACATTTATCGGGAAGGGAACAGCAAGACAGTTAGTGAAAAAGTGAGTAGCCTACTGTATGATATTCTATTATATTTCATGTTGTCGACTGACGTATTCACATGGGAAATTGGTAATGGTAGGCTACTGTTAATGTTCAGGAAGAACTRAGATCAGCATTGGGTGAAATACCACGACCAGAGAGAACTGTTATGCAAGTTTTTGGGCACCCAATGCTGTGTTTAATCGTTGGTTTAGCCGTATTTCAGAAAATGTAAACGAAAACTTTACTTTAGGCTATTTTACAAGTGAAACCAAAACAACCAGAACAACATATCCAATACAATTGTGCAATTGTGACATATCATAATGTTGAAAGAAATTCGTATTTACGGTAATGAAAAAAATGTATCTAATTTTGCATTATCTATTGTAGATTACTATTATGCAGGTTACAGAAAAGAAGATGCCCAAACAGGCCCAGCTGCTCTCTCTTGGCCGCAAGGACACCAGTCACCTCTTGGAAGTGTATGTGAAGCGCAGCATCAGTTTAAGTGACGGGACATGTGAGGACCAGAGGTCACCAACAAAGCCTCGGAAGTGGGTGACACTGTCAGAGAAACGCAGAAGAGTCCACCGGCATTCTATTGACTCCTTGGTCACCTTAGGGCCCAGCAAACTTGAAGAGGGCGATGCCACCAGCACACCACACGACGAGGGCTTTGTTATACCAAATGTGGCTCCTGTAGAAATCCCAGGGCCTGCTGATATTCCTGAGATTGATGTGTCTACTGAACTGGAGAATAAGTCTAAAGAGGGAAAGAAGAAGACCAAAAGGCCCTCTCTCTGGAAAAGTTTTCTGGGTTTCTTCTCGAAGAAGGGGAGTGACCAGAAAGATGAGCATGAGTCTGGTACAGAGACTGGTGGACAGTCACAAGGAAACAAATCCATAAAAAAGCAATGGCGCTCCATGAGGAGACTACCTCAGAGAAAAACTAAGAGTGACAGCCTCAGAGGGTCTGTGAGGAGATCATCGTCTCGGAACAGGGCCAACACTACAGAAATAACTGGAGTTGAATGTAGGTTTGAGCGGGCATGGCACCCAAACATCACACACACTACTGTTTTTGTTGTTGTTGTTATGATCCTTTTGTTCAAACAGGATTTTGTGGATAATCTTAGTTTAACAGTGTTTTGGGAAATTGGGCCTTAGTTGGTAGTCCAGTTGTTAGAGAGTTAGTTGGTAGTCCTGTTATTAGTTGGTAGTCCTGTTATTAGAGAGTTAGTTGGTAGTCCTGTTATTAGTTGGTAGTCCAGTTGTTAGAGAGTTAGTTGGTAGTCCTGTTATTAGTTRGTAGTCCTGTTATTAGAGAGTTATTGCATGAAAAAAATACTCTGTTACTTGTTACTCTCTACAGCGGTTGTGAGTGTGGTGCTTACAGACTCGTACTATGAGAAAGTGTCAGAAGAGCTGGAGAAGATTGTGTCTGAGGAGAAAGAGACAGACACAGCTTCTACAGATGGTAAGTAGCCTATCATCAAGCAATGTTCTCATGTGTATTGATGTCTTATCTAATCATAATAGAAATCGCACATTCAATAGCATCCTAAGCAATCTATATATAAAACTGTAACGGCCATGTAATACAGCACATCACACATCTGTTACAACTGTGTAGACTTCTATTGACCCTTTCTATCCATTTCTTACAGAGGACGTCATCAAAAGGATAATTGTTCTGATGAAGCAGCAAGGAGACGTCATTAATAACAAGGTTTGTGTTCATAAACTACAAAGAAAAATAATGTATGTGAGAAACTTAATACAAAGTCTATCTTTGACACTCAATGCTTCTTTCACATCCAGGATAGCTTGCTACCCAGGCTGGGTAGTACCCAGGCTGGGTACCAGTCTGTTTGTGCTAACATTCCACCCCTTGTACGCAGTATCCTATGCCAAACAGGTTTGGTAAATGGCACAGAGTACAAGGAGTGGAATATTACCACAAAACTGGTCTGGATTTCAGGCTAAATGTGCTATTTCCTCATGGATAATAATGTATTACTCTATGGTCACTCATGAAAGTATGTCCTGCTCTCTCCATAGCTGAAGGAGAACCCCAGCCTGAGCGCTTTCTTCCAGAAGCTGTCCTACAGTACCTTCCAGCAGTTGGCTGATACGTATGTGGAGACAGAGACCCCTACAGGCCAGAACCGCCAGACACCACACACTGTTGGGCCCGGGCCCGTCAACGCCCCAGAGCTGGTCAAGCTGGCCTTCACTCTGGACTTCACAGCCAGGGTGGCCTGTCTCTCCAGACAATCCACAGGACACATCATGGGCCTGGGCAATCGCTACTTAGAGGACCGCTTCACCCAGACACCAGAGGCAAGAGTCAGCCCTGTTTTCTCTTTTAATTCAAATGCATGTAATTATGTGTAAATCACAGGAGGCTGGTGGCACCTTATTTGGGGAGAACGGGCTCGCGGTAATGACTGAAGTGGAATTAGTGGAATGGTATCAAATACAACAAATACATGGTTTCCATGTGTTTGATGACATTCCATTTGCTCCGTTCCGGATGTTACTATGAGCCGTTCTCCCCTCAGAAGCCTCATGTGGTATAAACTAAAATAGAAGGGATTGTCAGAAGGGATTGTGACACAGAAACACCCCCAACACACAAGTTAAAACCTGTTTTGTACTTTTAACCACAGTGCTGTTAGCAGGTGAATCAAGGAAGATCACATATGTTTCTAATGGCATTTATTTTGCTTTGCAGGTTAATCCAGATCAGACGTTGCATAACCAGGATGGTCCTAATCATTGATGCACCACCACATGCAAATGAGACCAACTACTGCMGGGGAAAGTAAACATACTCAGTACTGTAATAGCACATGTAGTGTTCCTTGGGACACAAATAAAACCCAGAGGCAGGTCACCTAGGGAACATCACATGACAGCCACTTATGGTAGTCCTTGTACCAGTAAATCTACACTAGGTAATCTAAATAACTACTATGTGTACAGGTTAGTAAGTCAAATATATCCACTTCTTACCACTTGTGGTGCAGTCTGTATTTACTTATCTGAATTAGTGATAGTAAGTACTATGTAGCCTACTGTAACTGCATGTACTTGCTACAAGGTACAGGTACACTGGTTATTTTCCTACAGCAGGGTATCTTAATCCTGGTTCTGTGGACTCAAAGGGGTGCACAATTTTGGTTTTGCCCTAGCAATACACACCTGATTCCACTAATCAAAGGTTTGATGATGAGTTGATTAGTGACATGATGTGTGTAGTGCTAGGGTAAAAACTCAAATGTGCACCCCTTTGAATCCTCAGGACCAGGACTAAGAAACACGCCCCTACAGTAACCCTAGAGTAATGCATTGTTTCTGGCGATTCTACTTATGACACGTGAGAAAATAAGGAAACCAAGCTATTGATCCAAACTATTTATGTAGCAATATTTCCAGGTGGTAGAAATATATTTTCTCTAATACTGTGGTCCTGTGTGGCTCAGTTGTTAGAGCATGATGCTTGTAACACCAAGTGTCAATTCCCACTGGAGCCACCCATATGTGAAATGTATACACGCATGACTATAAGTCACTTTGGATAAAAGCGTCTGCTAAATGGTATATATTATTTCTACAATATCAATGTTTTACAGATTTGATAGAATGCACTTTACAAAACTTTATCTGGCTATGTAATAATGCAATGCAATGTCCAGCACTTTACACAGTGCACTAGTATTAGTGCAATTACATGAAAATTGCAGCATACTTCTATTAACTTTTTTAAACTATTATTGTTATTGGCAGTGCAATCTTTAGTTTCATCATTGTCTACCTGTTTTGGGCTGAACAACTGCTGATGAACAATATGACATTTATATAGATGTGTATGCTGGCATTCACACTATTTCTTACATGAATAAATTATGTTTTTGTTAAAAAGCACTACTTCTACTGATTGAAATGCATTATTTGATGGTACCTTGGTTGATACAGTATCAGCATTTGACTTTGGTTAATGGCCAAACTGTCCTTCGAGAGAGAGCTGCATTCTTGAAACTGCCAGAGCTTTGAGTAAGAAAGAGAAAGCCACAGCCTTTTCATTTGTTAACTACTTTTATTTAAATGAACTAAGTTCCACTCAACCTCAGCAAAACAGCTGGTCAAGGTTAAAAGGCTTAACATTGTCTCAATCCAAAGGTATTACTATTCAGCTAACAAAATAATGGTGTTTATTAGGATCCTATCAAACACTGATAGTAACCAGATAGGAAAAAATGTTGTGCTTGCTATTTGCCGCCTTTCTTATGCCCAAGGCTGTAAATTCCTACCGCCAGTGGGCGAATGGAGTTCTCCGTTCAAGATGATGTTTTCATCTCTGCCGGGTAGCCCCCCACTCATAGGACTGTCACTCACTTGATGAACAATACCCGCGGTCAAATACCTGAAAGTAATTTGATTAAACTAGTTGAGGTGTAATACATGTCCTGTGGACATTATTTACCTTTATTTAATTAGGGAGTCACCATTGAGACCAGTGTCTTTCAAGCGCTGCATATACAATTTCATAAAATACATAAATCTAATACAATATAAGTACTACCTTACCTGGAAGTCGGCTGATAACGTAATACCTACTACTTTACCTGGAAGTCAGCTGATAAGGAACATGAGGGAGTTGTTTTGACTATGTGACGTGACTAAGAGGGACTCTACACTATTCATCATTCCTTCCAGTCATTGTGCATACTGGAGTGAGAATGGAAGGGCGTAGTAGAAAGAGAGCTTTTGTGCTTACTGCCTCATGCGGCACATGAGAGTCGACTTCACTAATTTGGTTCAACATACATTATACTTCAAAGTACAAACTAGTTGTGAATTGGATACAGGCAGACTTAGGTCTGCTATTCATTTGCTGAGAAAATCACATTCCTAACCATGTGACCCGATCAGGGAAAAACTCCTGACCCTAAAGTCAGCCAACATTAGTAGCCAGTATTGGCACACTCCACAGGAAGGCTGGGGAGGAGAGCTAACCCTTCCTCCACCTCATCCCCTCCCTGAGACATCCTCTCCTCCTCTTCCTCCACCCCCATGTAGGAGATGTGTGGGGAGGCCAGGGCCTCTTTCTTTATGCAGGGGCCATACTCCAGTGGCAGCAGCCTCTTGCTATGGTGGAGTAGAGACTGGTTGTTGGGCTGATTGGGCTGGTTGTCCATCGCTAGTTCCAGGTTGAAGAGGAGGGAGAAGCTCAGGGGGTCAGGGTGGCTCTCGGTTGGGGTGTTGGGGCTCTCGGTTGTGTAATGGGTGCTGGTGGTGGACAGCTGGAACCGCAGGACGGAGCGACGGCGCTGCTGTGGAGGAGGATCCTCTGCACTCTTAAACTGTGTATGTTTTTCTTTGGCAGATGCCAGAAAGCGTAGGGGCCACAACCTGATAAGATTGCAGGGCCACAACCTGATAGGATTGCAGGGCCACAACCCAACAGAATTGTAGGGCAACAACCTGACAGGATTGTAGAGCCACAACCTGACAGGATTGCAGGGCCACAACCTGACAGGATTGTAGGGCCACAACCTGATAGGATTGCAGGGCCACAACCTGGCAGGACCAACGGGCCAAAATCTGACAGGACCAGAGGGCCACAACCTAAAAGCATCACAAAACAGAGTGTAAGAGAGAGCACTGGCTGCACTAGCCTGACAGAAGGTGTTATGGAAAAGTACTTGGTAGAAGAGAGATTAAAACAAACATGTCTGACAGACAGGAGCTACCCACCAGGTAATGGCAGATCAACATTCAATTTTGATTGATACATAATTGCCCACAGTTTAAAATGAACCACACCTAGAAACCCTGTAGTCAAATTTGTTGATGTCAGGATTAACCTGACAAGAACATCTATTGAAATATGATTTACCAACCACGTTGATATCATACGATAACCAGACAGTATGTTGAAATAACAAATGGTGACTCAACCAATTCTAACCTGATGGGGATGCTCTTGCCAATAACACCATGGTGTTTGTGTGGCACATGATTTCCAGTAACTGGGATCGCTGACTTACAGCTGATATGATCTGACAGTCACGTCTCACCTGTGCATGAGGTTCTTCCTGGGGTGAGAGAGCTTTAGAAGGAATGGCACAGCCATTTCGACACCCGGCCACAGCCACTTCCCTGGGACTTGGCGGAGCCAACACAGCACCCTGGGGGACGTAAAGTACACACAAGTTGAAGCAAAGAAAAACATATAGACACAAATGTACAAATGGTAATATGGTATGAACATAAGCATGACAGAACGAGCCATAGTTACAGTATGTAACCAAGGGGTAGACTGTACAGAATGTGTACTGTAAACACTATCAGTTCACAGCTAAGTTTACCCTTGGAAATCGCCGGAAATGTCTATGAATTGTCTATGGAAGTTTCCATAATTCTGCTTATTTTAATGGTGTTAGTCATAGTAACTATGCTATCATGTTTTGATTGATGGACATTTTATAGTCAGTGGGGTAATGTGACTTGTTTTCTTTGTTCTTCTGATAAATTCAATATGGTTGTTTGTATAGATGCTAGTATTGAGCATCACCTGTAGTTGACATGGAGAAAGATAGAGGCTGGCAGTATGTAGGGCAGCAGCAGGTAGGACAGCAGACGGGCTGGGAAGAATGAGTTGTTTACACCACATTTAGCCATGAGGTTGCACAGCAATGCTGAAACAGTAGACAAAACAAGCACAACCACAACTGTATCAAAAGGTTGGCTGGTTTCCATTAAAGTGCCGTAGATCAATTAATTACTCCCTTTTTGTTCACAAAGCCCTACTACACAAGCTTCCAACTTCCCTACTTTGTTGTTATAGTATAAAAAAAACATTACATACCAAACCCGCTCACAGGGTTGGTTAACTCTCGAGGTTCCTCAGATCTCCCCCAAATTAGGTAAATCCTAAAGTACACTGCAATTATACGCTCTGATGCTGCTTGTGCAATTTAAAATAATGATTGGGGAACTATTTGCTGAGGAATGTGGCTGTTTTTCTTGATTGTTTATTGAGCAATATTTTAGTTTGTTTTTGTCCTATCTGATTTTGATTTGATTTTGTCTATGAATTGTATGTGCAGGGCTCCCTTGCGAAAGAGACCCTGGTCTCAATGGTGAATCTCTGTCAAATAAAACATAACGTTATGATATTTTAACAGTCTTGGCTGTCAAATGTGAAGAAACCATAAAACAAAACTTGAACGTGAGAGATAAATGTTTTGTGTTTTACTATTGAGCAACGTTTATAATTGTCTCACCCATCTGGGCATGGCTTCACGGTTAAGGGACAGCTGAAGTTGTGGCTAAATGCCCACTAACAACACAGCAGTGGCATGACATGGTGATGTGGTGTGGGTGGTGTCGTCATGCATACCTCTCTGGACCCATGGTGGCAGGCTGAGATATACAGCCTTCTCTAGAGAGCTCAGGTTCCACCTCAGGTCCTCCAGGCCATGGGAATACTCCTCAGGCAACTCTGGATCCAGCTCTGAGTCCGTCAATACGTCCCCTTTTTTCTCCTCTTCCGCCTCTTTCTCCTCCTCTAGTGTTACCTCCTCCTCTTCCTCCTCTTCTTTCAGGACAGGCTGCGAGTCGGTGTCACTCCCCAGAGAGGACTGGGAATGAACGTTTCTCATCCTTACTAGAGGGTGCTTCATATCTGCAACACATTTTAATTTGGTTGAACTTTTGACTCTGGTCTATTTATACATTRTAATAACTACAGCTCTCATCAGTCCACTATGAATCTCTTTACACAGAGCGATGAGGTCATTTGTCTTCAAAACAAAGGGATCCCGTCCACAAAGCTCTTATAGTGTACAGTGTACCTAAACATTTCAAAGCAAACAACTAGTTAAGAAAAAAAGCAATTCACACTTTTATTGTGTCATGCATGCAGTTAAAGGGTAACACTTGCCTCTGTTATTAGCATATTTCATTTTCCAGGGAGATAGATACAGGCACAAGGAGAGAAGTAGGAGCAGGGGAAAAGGGGTCGAGTTCCTCCCCCAACCAGCACAGTGTGGAGTGGACACTGGACAGGGATATTTGACCAGGCACTGTTTGGACTGCCAGACTATGCAATGTTGCAAGGTGAAACTATTTTTAGTGGACACCATGACTCGAAATTCCCCAGCAACAGATTCATATTTCTGTATTTACTTTTTAACCTTTGAGTAGATATTCTGGAGAAAAAAAATATTTGTAATTGGCATTGTCTGTAAAGATGCCATTTTCAACCACCTTCTGAGAGAAAATGTGTACTAAATGAAATATTGTACTCAATTTATCCACAAGATGTCACTGCTGTGTCATGAATGGCAGTAGACCATTTCTCGTCCCCCTTAGATATTGTTAAAGATGCCAAATACAGCGAAATATAACACAGGTGGAATACAGGAGGAGTCAGATGGGGACTTGATCTGCATGGAGCTGTATGCAATACACCAAGCAGAGTTAGAGTAGTAGTTTCACAAGCAAACAGGTCAAGTACGGATCAGTGACATTTCAGTCCAAATACACTATATATACAAAAGTATGTGGACACTCCTTCAAATTACTGGATTCGGCTATTTCAGCCACACCAGTTGCTGACAGGTGTATAAAATCGAGCACACCGCCATGCAATCGCCATAGACAAACATTGGCAGTAGAATGGCCTTACTGAAGAGTTCAGTGACTTTCAACATGGCACAATCACAGGATGCCACCTTCCCAACAAGTTCGTCAAATTTCTGCCCTGGTCAACTGTAAGTGCTGTTGTTGTGAAGTGGAAACGTCTAGGAGCAACAACGGCTCAGCCACGAAGTGACAGGCCACACAAGCTCACAGAATGTCACTGCCTTGTGCTGAAGTGCGTAAAAATCATCTGTTCTCGGGTTGCAACACTCACTAAAGTTCCAAACTGCCTCTGGAAGCAACGTCAGCACAAGAACTGTTCGTCAGGAGCTTCATGAAATGGGTTTCCATGGCCGAGCAGCCGCACACAAGCCTAAGAACACCATGCGCAATGCCAAGTGTCGACTGGAGTGGTGTAAAGCTTTCCGCCATTGGACTCTGGAGTGATGAATCACGCTTCACCATCTGGCAATCCGGCAGACGAATCTGGGTTTGGCAGATGTCAGGAGAACGCTACCTGCCCCAATGCATAGTGCCAACTTCAAAGTTTGGTGGAGGAGGAATAATGGTCTGGGGCTGTTTTTCATGGTTCGGGCTAAGCCCCTTAGTTCCAGTGAAGGAAAATCTTAACGCAACAGCATACAATGACATTCTAGACGATTCTGTGCTTCCAACTTTGTGGCAACAGTTTGGGGAAGGCTCTTTCCTGTTTCAGCATGACAATGCCCCTGTGCACAAAGCAAGGTCCATACAGAAATGGTTTGACGAGATCGGTGTGGAAGAACTTGACTGGCCTGCACAGAGCCCTGACATCAACCCCATCGAACACCTTTGGGATGAATTGGAACGCCGACTGCAAGCCAGGCCTAATCACCCAACATCAGTGCCCGACCTCACTAGTGCTCTAGTGGCTGATTGGAAGCAAGTCCCCACAGCAATATTCCAACATCTAGTGGAAAGCCTCCCCAGAAGAGTGGAGGCTGTTATAGCAGCAAAGCGGGGACCAACTCCATATTAATGACCATGAATTTGGAATGAGATGTTCGACGAGCAGGTATCCACATACTTTTGGTCATGTAGCGTATTTTTTGTTTTGGGGTAGCGATAGGAAATGAGTAAACAAAATATATTCTACTAGCTAGGTGAAGCAGAATCACTTCCTTACATATTTGGACAGTGAAGTAAAACAATTAATATGGCTCTATAACCCAGAATTTGGGATTTGTTATGAGGCGACAGCACAGAATGTCACCTTTTATTTGAGGGTATTTTCATACATCGGTTTTACCATTATTATTGAATTCCCCCCATTTTGAAGTTGTCATAAGTATTTAGACAAATTAACTTAGTTTATTCAATTTAGTCAAAAGTTTAGTACGCATCGACTATATCAAGCTTGTGACTCTACAAACTTGTTGGATGCATTTTCACTTTGTTTAGGTTGTGTTTCAGATTGTTGTGCCGCCCACCTCCCCTCAGACGATCCCGCAGGTGAAGCCGGATGTGGAGGTTTTGGGCTGGCGTGGTGCCAAATGGTCTGTGTGTAAAACGACTTGGGAAGCAGTTTATGGTAGAGAAATTAACATTAAATTCTCTGGCACCAGCTCAGGTGGACATTACTGCAGTCAGCATGCCAACTGCACACTCCCTCAAAACTTGAGACCACTGTGGCATTGTTTTGTGCGACAAAACTGCACATTTTAAAGTGGACCTTTTTTGTCCCCAGCACTGTGCAATGATCATGCTGTTTAATCAGCTTCTCGAGATGCCATTGGCAAAAGAGAAATGCTCACTAACAGATGTAAAATAATATGTGCACAGAATGAGAAATAAGCTTTTGTGCATATGGAAAATGTCTGGGATTCTTTATTTCAGCTAATGAAACATCTTGCATTTATATTTTTGTTCAGTGTATATTCATCCAAATACTTGACACCTTCAAATRGGGTGACATATATATTTTTAAAACCTTTTTTTAACTAGACATGTCAATTAAGAACAAATTCTTATTTTCAATGACGGCCTAGGAACAGTGGGTTAACTGCCTTGTTCAGGGGCATAATGACAGATTTTTATCTCGTCAGCTCCGGGAATTGATCTTGCAACCTTCCGGTTACTAGTCCAACGCTCTAACCACTAGGCTACCTGCCGCCCCCATATACGCGTAAAGTACTTTCATTTCCAAATGCTTAAACGGAGGTATGAAAATACCCTCAAATATAACGTGACATTCTGTTCTGTCACCTCAAACATTTGATCTCATATCCAAAATGCTGGAGTATAGAGCCAAATTATAAGGTTTAGCTTCACTGTCCAAATAAACACGTAGTTGAGACTACCTCAAAAAGCACACACAATAGTCGTTACAATTAACTGAAGTATTGTTGATTGTAAACTTTACCGTGTCTAAAACGTAAATCCCATGCTATACTGTGAACAAAAGGGAGCTAAGAAAAAAAAAAGTAAACATACCAGGGGTTTACTGGTCTTGATATCTTATAATCCAACAAGGTTTCTTTTTTTAGCATAGATCGACAAATTAATCCCAACAGAGCCACTGCACGCAAGATACATTTTCCCATATCAAGAAAMCGTGGTCGTTGCCAAAAGGAACACTACTGTTCTGCCAGACTTCAGGTTTGGCGAAGGCCACGGTCATTATCTCAGTGAGAAACACAATGTGTTTGTGTCATTGTAACATTCACTTTCCCCCCCTTTACAGTCCTACAACATTGAACGTTAATGATTAAAAAAAAAACATTTAAAAAAATGAAGACAACAGTGACTTTCTTCTAACCATTTCCATTTTATTATTGGTTTTCAACCTCTAACGGAAGGAAGATTAATCAAAGAGTCCAAATCCCATGTCATCATCAGATCCCTCTTCAGATTCCTCTTTCTCCTCCTTTTTCTCTTCCGCTACACAGACACACAAACATAGGTTAGTTTCATATTTGGGAGCCTACCCCCAAAAAACATTGACCATTTCCAGAAATACATATATATAATCAAAGTGCATTTAAAATATCAAGCGTTTTCCTCTAAATGTGTCTTCTCGTGCAATTCATTTCAAATAAACGTGTTTCAGTCCGTTGAAATTAATGACTCCCTACTATGATGGCTTACCAGCAGTAGGAGAAACTCCAGCTGCAGCAGACCCAGCAGCAGCAGGAGCCGCCACAGCACCACCTGCTGGCACGGAGGCCAATTTAGAGAGACCTGCAAAGAGCAACGGAGTAATTCATTGACAGGTCATTTAGATTGTACAGTGACTGGTGATTTGACAACATTTGCACCTATATGCAATCTACAGACCAAATCTGATTCACACGATGGTGCCAAACTAAGCTGTACTGGTATTTTGGGTATTTTATTTGGATCCTCATTAGCTGTTGCAAAAGCAACAGCTACTCTTCCTGGGGTCCACACAAACCATGAAACATGACATAAAACAGAACAGCCAACAGTACCGTTTGGGTTGGCCAAATAGTGTAAATCTGGCATAATTATGTATGATTTCATGAGTCAAAACAAAGACATAAGGACAATGCCTCACCAGAGTTCATGACTTCATTGATGTCTTTTCCATTCAATTCATTGACAACCTGTGGAGACAAATTCAGGTTTTTATTATCACCAGTTACTATGTAAACCAAGGCCTCTGTCCTGCAATAGTGTCGAAGTACACAAAAGTAACTCAGTTCATCTTCTCAAAATACAAGACAGCATTGCCCTAAATGGAGGCATACCTTGTCTAGGCGCACATCTTCGGCCTCGATTCCTACACTCCCCAAAATGGTCTTGATATCCCTGGAGGAGGGGCTGGTGTTGCCACCGAGCACAGCCAGGAGGTAAGCGGACACGTAACGCATTCTGCAAGCAGGAGGATGGAGAAGGAGGGGAAAAATTATTATATATATATTATTATTATTATATATATTGGCCTACTTGAAATGCACTCTGGATATACATACTGGCCATATCCAGGTCTATATTAGGATAGKRRTWRMCWAATTWGKYWAYYMCTATGATTATTTTATAAATATATAATCATAGTGGTTAACTAATTTGGCTACTCCTATCCTAATATAGACCTGGATATAGCCAGACACGGTAAAGTTTAGAATCAACAATACTTGAAGTTGAGGTAATTGTAACGAAATGACACATGAAAAAAAAAAAAAATATATATATTTCTTTTTACAATTACCTCAACTTCAAGTATTGTTGATTCTAAACTTTACCGTGTCTAAAACATAAATCCCATGCTATTCTGTTAACAAAAGGGAGCTAAGAATAAAAAAACATAACCACTATTTACAGTTTTTGATATCTTATAATCCAACAAGGTTTCTTTTTTTGCATAGATCGACAAATTAATCCCAACAGCATCACTACACGCAAAAATTTAATTTTCCCATATCAAGAAACCGTGGTCGTTGCCAAAAGGAACACTACTGTTCTGCCAGACTTCAGGTTTGGCGAAGGCCACGGTCAATATCTCAGTGAGAAACACAATGTGTTTGTGTCATTGTAACATTCACTTTCCCCCCCTTTAACGGTCCTACAAAATTGGACGTTAATGAAAAAATAATGAACATTAAAAAAAATGAATTGAGACAAGTGGCTTCTGACTATTTATTTTCTAGTGATCGATGACAACCGAGCTCGCTGCCCAGACTTACATAATTACAAAGAGGAGATTCTCCTGATTAAAATGGGTGTCCAACCTGAAAAAAATCCAAATATACACATTGTGAGATATTTGGCGAAATAGACCGGCATGCCTCTCCATAGGAAAACAATGGGTGGAGCGCAGGGTTCCAAGGGCAAAAAGTATTTTGGGGCTAGCATTTGAAGACAACCGAGCTCGCTGCCCAGACTTACGTCATTACAAAGAGGAGATTCTCCTGATTTAAAAAATGTGTCCAACTTGAAATAAATATATCTCACAATGTGTGTATTTACTTGGGGAAATACAGACATGTCTGTGTAGAATTTCCCCATAGGGAAACAATGGAGCATCCTCAGAGTTCAAACAGTAATGTGTCATTTCTGATATTTGAAAGGCTAGTGTTTGATGACCGCAGAGCTCACTGCCCAATCTTACATTAATACAAAGGAGATTCTCCTGATTAAAATGGTGTCGGACTTGGAGAAAAAATAATAATAAAAATTATATATATATACACACACACACGCATTGAGAGAAATTTGGCAAAATAGACATACATACCCCTAATTACTTAACCAGTTTACCATTTATCTACTACCATTTGCCCTTTTGTGTTTAACATTTTGTGGTTTGTAATCTTAGTGGTTTAAGAGCGTTGGGCAGTAACCGAAAGGTGGCTAGTTTGAATCCCCGAACAGACTAGGTTAATCTGTTGATGTACTCTTGAGCAAGGCACTTAACCTTCGTCACTCTAGATAAGCGCATCTGCTWAATGACTAAAATGTAAACTAGGCCTCTATGTGAAAGCGTGGCAATGATTTTTTAACTTTTCATTATGCACAGGCAGGCAGGTTGGCAAACAGACTCCTCTGATGGCAGGCAGCACACCCATGAAAACAAACTGTTCAGCAAAAAAAAGGCACTTTTGAGAGCTACCAGATTTATTATATAAAAAAAACACATTTTTAGTGTCTGTGTTTATATGTTAAGGGGGTGTTACTTTTGCAGATAATGTCACCCATCTAAATACAGTTTTTTTTATATAACTAAATGTATAGTGTTTATGTCCGTTTCATTGCTATGGTTTACATAGTTAAGGTGAGTGATAAGTGATAAAATTAACTAGAAAATGTTATATTTTGCAATTCTGAGTAATTACTAGTTTGGTAAGGATATACAATTTATTCATTACTACCGCAGTTGCTAAATAATTCCAATAGATGGAAGCATAAGACCACAAATACATTTCAGAAGATTCGTTCTCCCTGGATACTCCCTTCAGTTTTCCCGTTCGTGCTTTTTTCTGTCTCTTTCCACACTTCTAACACAAGAGGAAGGACTGAACATGCATTTAACAGATTACTRTGAAGTAATATAATGATGATTCATGTTATTACTACTTGTTTTTAAATGGGCATGTTTTGAAAATATACTTCATTACTATAACTTTTATCAATAAGCCTGAACATTAATTCAGTCACCTCTGGTCAACAAAACATATTTTGCCTAGTACATTCATTGTCAAATTCATCAACAAGCATTGACCCGCTCTGCCTTCTCGCAAAAGTAGCCAATTCATCAAAATCCTGCGAAAAGCTTGTGTCCTAGGCAGCAGCGTGCACTGACTTCTCGCGCAATCGAGGGGCATATTGAGGTAAATTTTCTAACCGCAAGGGTTGCATGATGTCATTTATTGACGAGCTGGAAGAAACACTCGTCTTTTCTATTCTAGGCTGTTTACTCATAATATGATACACTAACAGAGCTTTTTATAATACATGTCTACTAGGGTTGAGGTTAGCACACCTGTCTAGTGATTATTTGGCCATGTCTACTAGGGTTGAGGTTAGCACACCTGGTCTAGTGATTATTTGGCCATGTCTACTAGGGTTGAGGTTAGCACACCTGTCTAGTGATTATTTGGCCATGTCTACTAGGGTTGAGGTTAGCACACCTGTCTAGTGATTATTTGGCCATGTCTACTAGGGTTGAGGTTAGCACACCTGTCTAGTGATTATTGCCATGTCCTACAGGGTTGAGGTTAGCACACCTGTCTAGTGATTATTTGGCCATGTCTACTAGGGTTGAGGTTAGCACACCTGTCTAGTGATTATTTGGCCATGGTTCAATACCTGCTGTAGTCAATATTCTTTTGCTCCCCCAAAAGCAACAGGCCTAATATGAGATAAATAGCAACCTGTAAAGTAATGAGTGACCATTTTAGAAAATCATGGAACATATAGTTTTTGGTTGCATGCTATTTTATGTCAATTATATTGCTGCTACAGCCTATAATTGATGCTTCATGTCCTTATGTCTTATGCTGCCATCTATTGGAAATATTTTGCAATTAAAAGTTATTAATCCACAAAGACATTGGTGAGGCAGCTGCGAAATAGTAAAAGCCATTTAGAAACAACAAATCGTCCAAAAAAATAGGTTACTATTAAAAAAAAAAAATTTTTTTAAACATGTCTTCTGGCTGTTTAAAAATCGGCCACATCTTGAAACTTCGTCCAGTGACTTGCGGTTTGTTTAGGTTTACACATTTTTCTGATGGAGGTAACAACAACGTGTACCCAGGCGAACAGTGAACATGCTCACCAAGTAACGTTAGCCTTGTTGATAATAAATTACTTGAGGTAAGCCTATGGTTTAATGTGGGCACGTTTTGAGAAGTAGAACAATGGACTGGGAATAGAACGTTCGATAGGCGAGTTGGTTTCACGGTGCTCAATAGAACTAATAGAAGCTGGCAGGGTGAAAATTGCCCTAAAATAATCTGTTTTTACGCGATTACTTCAAACTATGGCAAACAGTTGGGACAGATGGTAATATTATGAAACTGGGCTACACTGCGGATGCAATGAACCAGTTATCACAACAACAAAAAAACGTTAATTTCATGTGTCCAGCATAGTACAGGCCACGGTCAATATCTCAGTGGGCTACACACTGCGTTTGTGTCCTTGTAACATTCACTCTCCCCCTCCCCTTTAACGATCCTACAACATTGAACGTTAATGATAAAATAATGAACCTCTATTTATTTTTTTAAAGACAACACTGGCTTTCTTGTGCCCATTTACATGTAATTACTGGTGCTCATGCAATGGTGTCGTGTTAGTTAGCTAGCAAACGCTGACATTAGCTTCTATAAAGCTAGCAAAACTTGCACGCGCCCTTTTTTGCTAAACGTGKAACATATGTTATACAGAATGGATTCTGATCATATACTTGCACATTAAAACATCTGAACTATATTATTGAAGCCGTTTTGATGGTCTAACACGTATTAAATAGTTTAACTTACTTTAAGTCTATACAGACACGAAACGTCGGTCACGCTGAATCTTCCGGAAGAGAAAGAGGGTCGTCACCGGAAGATAGAGGAATTTGCGGTGCCCAGATATTATTGGTCCATCATCAAGCCTCATCCAAAAAMATCAGCTTGGACGAGATGCGCCTGACGACTGAAGTGTCGGTATGTATAAATACATTACCACTGTAAATAGTTTTAGGATCTTTCAATTTCTTCGCGACATAGCTAGGACTAAAACATGTTTTTATGAACATGAATGTCAKCAGCAGCACATTTTGTCCAGCAATAAGTCAAGCCATGACGAAATTAAATTATTATTTGGAATGTGTGATTCAGACTAGGGGTAGACYAGTTTCGTATGAAACCAAAGAATATCTATTAAATTGACAAGATAATCGAGTGACCACTCTAACAATGGAAATACATGTATTTAAAGGTGGAAGGCAGGCGGTCGAAGGCCAGAGCAGATGGGACCATTCTAGCCAATGAGASGTCAGATATACGCTTGTGACGGACAGGCTTACTCAGATATATTTTTGTTGCCGAAATGCCACGTGAGCCCAGTTATATCAGTGAATACGTAACACCCTAACCATTATGAAACGTCTATTCAATCAAATAAGCCTATGTAGCAATTTTTTTTTTTTATGGAACAAATTCGACCCTTTTCATTGATCCTCATAAAATAATTCCTCACTTCATAGTCTTATTTTCATGAACAGATATTGGGTAGGGTAAACCCTCCCGCTTCACATCTTCCTCTCTGGTGAAACTGGCACTGGTACATATCCAGAATAGTCCATCTCTGGTATGGGTAACCTATATCATGGAACCAAAAAATGGTCTATCAAACATAAACTATGCCGCAGAATAATAACCAATTATGAATACACACAGTTTCTTTTATTGAATAATTGACAATCTTGGACTTCAGATTACATCTAGTTGATTTCGCACAATCAGAAACAAACAAAAACAGGATTTACAAACAGACAAAACAGTCTATCACATTTCAAATATTTCTGTCAAAGCAAAGTAGCCTACTGACAAATAATAATCTTTGGTGTGGTGATCCTCGGGTGATCATGAGGATGTGTTAGGCATCTTTGTCGTTGTCATACTGTCCAATTGGCCTACAGTTCAATCATCTCCTTCCCTTCCTCCTGGGTGAACAGGTATGTGGCAAAGTCGAACAAAAACACCTTCATCTTATGCCAGTTTGACACCCACCACGTTTTGTTAATAAACTCCCCAAACAGCAGAAAGAGGGAGAAGATGACAGATGTGATGAGGAAGACAAGAAAGCAGCGGTAAGTGTAGTAGGTAATCTTCTCCTGGCAGGTCTTCTGATCCCAGGGCACGGCGTTGCGGGCCTCGGCATATCTGATTAAGTGTAGCAAGGCAGCATCGTCCTCCCCGGTCATCCCTCCCAAGGCCTGTAGCAAGGCAGTCTCCTCCTCGGTCACCCCCCCCAACGGCTTCTCGGCCTCCATCTCCCTCTCATCTTCAGTAACCGCGTCTCCCTTTGCCATCTTTCTTAAGACTTCCTCTATCGGGAGATTCTAGGAATCACGTCACCCTAAGTCCTCTAGTTCAGGATTTCAGGTTTTTGAGATTTCGTGGTCAGAAAACTGAAGAACAATAAGAGATGGGGAGAAATGCAGAGCGTCTGGTGATTATAGTTTCACAGCACCAATACTGCTTGAGTGTCCTTCCTAAAGATTGGTATCCAGTCTGTCGATCAGCACTCTCGGATCTCTGATAGCTTAGCTTCCATTGTCACCTCTTCTGTTTTTGTCTGGCTTATTTTTTGTATATCCTTTGAATGGTTATTTTTTCAACTAGAATCAATTATGATCTCATCCATGCATTATACTGTCTTGTTTTCTTTCTGTCAAAGCTCAAGCGTCTCCAGGGACAGTTTGTGTTGGACTGGCTGTAAGGCAGACATTTCTAGGCTGATTAGTGAGGTCAGGACACCTCACTAAGAAGATATAAGAGATTAAAAACAGTGGTGTAGTGGAGGGTAAACGGAAGTAAACGTATTTTTTCCACTTTTTYTTTTGCTTGACAGTTTACCAACCTTTTGCGGAAAAATTATTAAAAGTATAGGCAGCATGACTTTTTTTTACCGCAACCAGCGATCAGAGTTTACCACTACATCACTGATTAAGAGACTYTTCAGATTGAAGAGAGTTGAAGTAGAGGCAACGCTATGAGATTTAAATTCAGATAATATGTACATTGAAGATGCACTATGCAGAAATCGCTCCGCCATTTTCAGGTTGCTAAAATTCTAATAGTTCGCTTAATTCCAGTTTGTGACAAAACAAACAAGTATAGTGTAGAGAACCATTGTACCATCTAAACCACTGTGAAATATATTTTCCATAACCAAAAATATTGTATTTTCAACTGTTTGAAGCTGCTTTACAAAACCGAAAGTAAAAGGCGCAAAAACGAAACTTAAGACAGGGAAGCATAGAAATTGGACACCTAGAACATATCTACCTCTTCTTAAGCCTGCTTTCAATGAGAATGGCAGATCTATAACACATATTTGGTTGGGTCGACCAAAAATGTACTTCTTGCAGCTTTAATTTTAACTTTTACATTATCAAAGGAATGTCACATGCCGAGAGAGGGTTGGGGATTTCATGACACACATTTTTGCTCCACAGCTCAAATGTATTGTAAATATCCCAGTATAGCCACTAGCCAGTAAGCATGCTTTTAACAAACTGTTTCACTATGAAAGCAACATTTCATTATATAACACTCATGAATGAATAATGCAACCAGACCACATTACACCCTTGAATAATGCAACAATTCAAAACCATATTGGACAGTTTATTTTCTTGTCCGTACACTCATTACATTTTAGCTTCAAGACAATAGCACAGATACTGCTAGCTAGCTACCCACTAGGCACAGACATTAGATCAATGTTTAGTTTTGATTTACATTTGGTTGAGTTTTCAACTAATGTGAATTCAATGTGAAATCAACAATTTTTTTTGCCATTTCATTGGATTTAGGTTAAAAGTTGAGTAAGAAAAAAATAAGATATGCCCTTAATAAGTTGATTACTTTTTGCAAATCCAATAAGTTTTAAACATTGATTCAATGTCATCACATTTAATTTTGGGTTAAAGTGACGTGGAAACAACTTTGATTCAACCATTTTTTCCCCAGTGGGTAGCTAGCTAAGAACATGTTTCATCAAGTAACGTTAGCCTATATATATATAAAAAGAACAAWTACCCCTCTCATACGAATTATAAAAGTGTAGTAGTCCTACCTTACAACTTTAGCTTATCAAAGTTAAGAACAAACCAAGCTTCATTTTTATCAATATCATGCAAATCATTACAAGTGGTAAAAGGAAAGTGTGACTGAAAACATGGGTAATTCACTGGGGAGTCGATCAGCTGCTTGCTGGCCAAATGTATATTATTTGTTCATAATCACCTCACGGCCAAGAAAAAAATCAGCTCGGACGAGATGCTCCTGACAAATAAAGTGTCGGTATGTATGAATACATTATCACCATAATGGTTCAAGGATCTTTCAATTTTTTCAAGTGGGCACATGCCTTGGTGGTCACGATAACTAGACTGTATTGCACAAATGGGTACCTCACAAAAGCCATTGAACAAAACTAGTCCTGCCTGTGTGTCCCTGAATATGGATTCACTCTGTTGTCCCAGGTYCTTTATAAGCAAACCATTTTCTGGTGAGTGGCAGTTGACTCATCTGTATAATTGTGATCATTATTCCTTTAGGTCAATTTCGTCCAGCAACACATTTCGTCCAGCAATAATTCAAGCCATGATGAAATTAGATGATCCTTTGGAATTTGCGATTCAGGTTCGGGATAGGCTAATTTGAGTGAAACTCCTTGCATTTGAGAATCTATGGTAGTGTAAAACGCTCTAATCCACACACTGAGCAGTTTACAATCCTTCTGTTTGTTGTGGGAGAGCATAATTGAATTAAAACATAAGTTAGTTGAAATMAAATMAAATAATTTAAATACAGTAAGACATTGTTAGTTTGGCAAAAAAAACTAAGCCAACATGTGGGTTAAATCTTTTGTCCAATGGAAAATAATTGAAAAAAAGGCAGATGACCTATGTAGCAAATTAGGCTAGGTGTGTGTGTGTGAGAGAGAGAGAGAGAGAGAGAGAGAGAGAGAGAGAGAGAGAGAGAGAGAGAATTTGAGCCTGCAAATTTCAATTGGTTATAGTTGAAAAAGTATAAATGGTATCAAAAAGCTGAATACTATCACACTATTGTGCCAGACCGGTCAGCACATTTTAAAGTGTGAATGGCATTTCTAGCTTAAATGGTTGAGAATGACTTACGGTTCAAACTTTTACCATGTTAAACTATGACCATTGTAATGCATTGTGATTTATGCAAGTATTTTTGTAGTGTGAAAAGTATTAGTAGTATCAAAACGKTTTTTTTCAAGCAAGTTGTTTTGGTGTTGGTAGATTTTATGGTTTTGGTGCTACAGGTGGTAGCGGAATAATAATACATTTTGTTAAAATTATGTGTAAACAACATTGATTCAACCAGTGTGTGTCCTGTGGGAAGTATGAGCAAGCACACCTAATTATTCATGTAGACAGTTGACTTTATTGAATAATTAACCATTTTGGAGTTTAGACGATTGTTCTGATTATATCTAGTTGATTTCCTTGCACACGTTCAGTAACAAACAAAAAACAGGATTTCCAAACAGACAAAACAATCAATCACATTTCAAATATTTGTGTCAAAACAAAATAGCCTACTGACTGACAGATAATAGTTTCAGGTGTGGTGATCCTCAGGTGATCATGAGGATGTGTTCGGCATATCTGTCAATGTCTTACTGTCCTATAGGCCTACAGTTCAATCATGTCTTCACCTTCCTCCTGGGCGAACAGGTATGTGGCAAAATTGAACAAAAAGGCCTTAATCTTATGCCCGTTTGACACCCACCATGCTTTGTACATAACCTCCCCAAACAGCACAGACAGGAAGATGATGACGAAGATGAGAAAGCAGCGGTCAGTGTAGTAGGTAATCTTCTCCCTGCGGGTCTTCTGGTCCCAGGGCAGGGCTTGGCGGGCCTCGGCATAGCGGCTAAAGTGTAGCAAGGCATCCTCCTCCTCAGCCGTCTCCCTCTCATGTTCAGTAACTCCGTCTCCCTGTGCCATCTCTTCAAGACTTCCTCTATTGGGCGATTCTATATATCTCTTCACCCTAAACCCTCTAGTTCAGGAATTCAAGATTTCAATGTTCACAAAACGAACAAATACTTAGAGATGGAGAGAAATGCAGAGAGTGGTGATTATAGTTTTACAGCATCCATACTGCTTGTGTGTCCCTCGTGAAGATTGGTATCCAGTCTGTCGATTAGCACTCTTGGATCTCTGTTAACTTAGCTTCCATTGTCAACTCCTCCTCCTGTTGTTGTCTCTGTTTTCTGAATCAACGAGAAACAGTCTTGATGTCTCCTGTGTGTTATTCTGTCTGGTTTTCTCCCTGTGTTAGACTGGCTGTAGGGAAGAAAGTGCCAGGCTGATTAGTTAGGTCAGGACACTTCACTAAGAAGATATAGGGGATTAAGCCACACAGCAGTTTACAATCCTGTTTGACCCAAGGTAACAGATTGTAAAAGATAGAGAGGGGGAGGGGAGAGGGAGAGAGAAAGAGAGATAATTCAAATGGAAAATTGGCTATTGTCAATCAAGTCAGTGTCCTCTTATACAGACAGTTAGCATGATTGATAGGAGCACAAGTCCTCTTGCATCAGTGTCACCTCTCCCATGTCCTGTCATGGAGTCTTTCAGCTGGGTAGACTGTGCATTTCTAACAGCTCCTTCTAACAGATCCATGCAGGACCTGAGCCACACAAGGCTGCAGTGCCAGACGGATTACCAGGAYGTGTGCTCCGGGCATGTGCTGACCAACTGGCAGGTGTCTTCACTGACATTTTCAACATGTCCCTGATTGAGTCTGTGATACCAACATGTTTCAAGCAGACCACCATAGTCCCTGCAACCTGCCTAAATGACTACAGACCCGTAGCACTCACGTCGGTAGCCATGAAGTGCTTTGAAAGGCTGGTAATGGCTCACATCAACACCATTATCCCAGAAACCCTAGATCCAGTCCAATTTGCATACCGCTCAAACAGATCCACAGATGATGCAATCTCTATTGCACTCCACTGCCTTTTCCCACCTGGACAAAAGGAACCCCTATGTTCAAGCCCGACGCCCTCTCCCGTCAGTTCACCGCAGACAACACAAGTTCCGAGCTAGAAACCATTATGCCATCCTCCTGCATCGTTGCAGCTGTCTCCTGGGAGATTGAGTCCAGTGTTCGTCAGGCTCAGCTGAACCAGCCTGATCCTAGAAACGGTCCTTGTAAGGCTCTGTTTGTGCCAGATTCAGTTCGTTCTGATGTTCTTCAATGGGCCCATTCTACTCACCTCACCTGTCACCCTGGCATGAACCAGACTGTCGCCTTCCTGCGTCAGTGATTTTGGTGGCCCAACATGGAGAAAGACGCTCGGGAATTCATCTCAGCCTGCTCGGTCTGTGCTCGGAACAAAACCTCCACCAAACCTCCATCTGGTCTGCTTCGTCCTCTTCCCATACCCAGTCGCCCCTGGTCACACATAGGTTTGGACTTTGTCACTTGCCTTCCCCCATCGAATGGTAACTCAGTCATCCTCACTATTATTGACCGATTTTCCAAAGCAGCTCACTTCATTCCCCTCTCCAAGCTTCCTTCCTCCCGGGAGGCTGCGGACCTGCTGGTATCCCGTGTTTTGTGGCTGCATGGCATCCCTAGTGACATTGTTTCTGAGGACCCCAGTTTACATCCCAGGTATGGAGAGCCTTCTGCACAGCTCTGGGTATTAACCAACGGCCAGGCCGAGCAGGGCAACCAGGAGTTGGAAATTGCAATACGCTGTGTGACTTCGGCTAACCCTTCCTCTTGGAGTGCCCAGCTACCCTGGGTGGAATATGCCCACAACACCCTCATCAGGCATGTCTCCCTTAGAGTGTGCTCTGGGTTACCAAACTCCCTTGTTCCCTGCCCAAGAGGTTGAAGTAGCGGTGCCCTCTGTCCAGGACCACATGGGCAGTTGTCGTCGCACCTGGAGGAGGGCCCGGGCTGCTCTTCTTCGTGCCTCCGCCAGGACCCAWWCCAAAGCTAACCGTCGCCGCGCTTCAGCCCCAGTCTACACTCCAGGCCAAAAGGTATGGCTTTCTGATATAGAATTTTGTTACCAATGTTTATAGTTTTCAAGTATTCTAATCGGTCTGCAACCCAGTGTGTAAAGTTCTGGTTTAAATGAAACAGACAGAATTCCCAACTCACAAATAGTCCAATCAAAGTTTATTCACGAGAGCTCTGCCGTTCATATACAAAGATATTMATTTTATAACATTCTTCTGACCTACGCACACACATGCACACTAACATTAGGAGAGCTATCTTCTTCTCCAGAATTCTCACCACAGTTTACCACTACCCAGCTGACAGTTCCAGTCCCCCCCAGATAAATGAAACCTGGAGGGCTACTCCCTGTCCTATCTTACATTCTCAGAGTTATAGCCGGGTCGGTTCAACCATAGTTGAATTGTTTCTAGGTGTTTTCTTAGGCATACRCACACATTCCTCCCTCTCCCAGTCTAACCTAGTCGGACTTATGTTTCATATTTTAAATTACTCCTTCTCCATGCTACATAACCTCTAATCCCTAATGGTTAAGTTTCCGGATATAATTATTTAATCATTTATCTTAAACCTTATAAATTCTTTTATCACTTTCATCTAAGGACTTGCCCATAAAAGTGGTTTCCAAAAAACTAGCTCCCCGATTCATTGGCCCCTTTGAGATTGATCGTGTCATAAACCCCTCTGCTGTTCATCTGAAACTCCCAGACTCTCTCAAAATTCACCCCAYCTTCCATGTATCCTTAATTAAACCAGTCTGCTCCAGTCCCCTCCTGCAGCTGATGCTCCACCYCTCGGCTCATCGATGACCATCCTGCCTATACCGTCCGGCGGCTTTTGGATGTGTGCCGTTGGGTTCGCGTTTGGCAGTATCTGGTGGACTGGGAGGGATACCGGCCTGAGGGGCGCTGCTGGGTGCCCCGTCGCCACATTCTGGATCCCTCCCTCTTACAGGATTTTCATACCTCACACCCAGGCAAGCCGGGTCGTGCGCCAGGCGGCGTCCGTAGAGGGGGGGGGGTGGTCCTGTCACATCTGCTCCTGCTACGCCCTCTGGTGTTCATCCGGTGTCTTCTTGACCTGCAGTTACTCCCCCTGTACACTCTCTCTCCCTCCCTCTCCCTCTGTGTGATTGTGTGTTTGGAGACAGGTGTGCTGGAATCAGAGCATAATCAAGATTTCTACAAATACTCAGTCCTGCCACTTCCACTCTGCCAGATCGTAATCTCTGCTCAGTCAGTTCATGATTCTAGCCATTTATGATTATTCAAGATCCTGTTACTCTGCTGTGCCTGTTTCCCTGCCTGACACCGTTTATCCTCTCATTGCCGTTACCGCTCTGTCTCTGGCTCCTGTCTCCTGTTCCACATCTCACCACCCAACTACCTTGCTCTGGATTTTACTCACCACCACTACCTTGGATTCCCCTCAGTCCCTGTTTACCCTGTTATACTCAGCTAACTCCAACCTCAGTCTCCAAATCTGGATTTTCTGCAACTCATCCGAGCTTCCAGATATGGATCTGCACTCCATATCTCCCTGTGTACAATAAATATTTTGGTTCATTCATCCCTGTTTCCTCATCTGAGTCTTCTCTTGGGTTCCCCTGTGTCGCTCCGCTTAACAGCTAAGCTGTCATCAAGGCAAAGGATGGCAACTTTGAAGAATCTAAAATATATTTTGATTTGTTTAACACTTTTTTGGTAACTACATGATTCCATATGTGTTATTTCATAGTTTTGATGTCTTCACTATTATTATACAATGTAGAAAATAGTAAAAATATAGACAAACCCTTGAATGAGTAGATGTGTCCAATCTTTTGACTGGCACTATACAGATCATCTTTTCCTCAGACACAGCGAAAAGAAAATCTAAAGATGTTGGAATTATTATATCTAGACAGCACAGATTAAAGGCCAGGCAGAACGAAGTGGACGAAGGAGGTTGTGAAACACTTGGTGGTGCTGTGAATGGGCGGACGAAGAGTTTATTGTAAGTCATATTTATCTCTTATTTATTCTCATGTATGTTATGTTTGAGTGATAATGTACTTACTGTATTGTGCTTTGCCGTGAGCTAGCACTTATCCCTGAGTTGTTGAAATCATATCTGCTATAGGCACTCTAGCCTAGTGCTTAGAGTGTTGGGCCAGTAACTGAAAGGTTGCTGGATCGAATCCCTGAGCTGACAAGGCCATCCTACAATCTAAGCTTGATGCCATCAATCTACACAAATTATCAATKAACCTACCAGGTACAACCCCAAATCCGTAAACACGGGCACCCTCATAGATATCATCCTAACCAACTTGCCCTCCAAATACACCTCTGCTGTTTTCAACCAAGATCTCAGCGATCACTGCCTCATTGCCTGCATCCGTAATGGGTCTGCGGTCAAACGACCATCCCTCATCACTGTCAAACACTCCCTAAAACACTTCAGCGAGCAGACCTTTCTTATCGACCTAGCCGGGGTATCCTGGAATGATATTGACCTCATCCCGTCAGTAGAGGATGCCTGGTTATTCTTTAAAAGTGCCTTCCTCACCATCTTAAATAAGCATGCTCCATTCAAAAAATGTTGAACCAGGAACAGATATAGCCCTTGGTTCACTCCAGACCTGACTGCCCTTGACCAGCACAAAAACATCCTGTGGCGTACTGCATTAGCATCGAATAGCCCCCGTGATATGCAATATTTCAGGGAAGTTAGGAACCAATATACACAGGCAGTTAGGAAGCTAAGGCTAGCTTTTTGAAACAGAAATTTGCATTCTGTAGCACAAACTCAAAAAAGTTCTGGGACACTGAAGTCCACGGAGAATAAGAGCACCTCCTCCCAGCTGCCCMSTGCACTGAGGCTAGGAAACACTGTCACCACTGATAAATCCACTATAATTGAGAATTTCAATAAGCATTTTTCTACGGCTGGCCATGCTTTCCACCTGGCTACCCTTAACCCCGTCAACTGCCCGGCACCCCCCACAGCAACTCGCCCAAGCCTCCCCCATTTMTCCTTCACCCAAATTCAGATAGCTGATGTTCTGAAAGAGCTGCAAAATCTGGACCCATACAAATCAGCTGGGCTAGACAATCTGGACCCTCTCTTTCTAAAATGATGTGCCGAAATTGTTGCAACCCATATTACTAGCCTGTTCAACCTCTCTTTCGTATCATCTGAGAATCCCAAAGATTGGAAAGCTGCCGCGATCATCCCCCTCTTCAAAGGGGGAGACACTCTAGACCCAAACTGCTACAGACCTATATCTATCCTACCCTGCCTTTCTAAGGTCTTTGAAAACCAAGTTAACAAACAGATCACCGACCATTTCGAATCCCACCGTACCTTCTCTGCTATGCAATCTGGTTTCAGAGCTGGTCATGGGTGCACCTCAGCCACACTCAAGGTCCTAAACGATATCATAACGTCCATCGATAAGAGACAATACTGTGCAGCCGTATTCATCGACCTGGCCAAGGCTTTCGACTCTGTCAATCACCACATTCTTATCGGCAGTCTAAACAACCTTGGCTTCTCAAATGACTGCCTCGCATGGTTCACCAACTACTTCTCTGATAGAGTTCAGTGTGTCAAATCGGAGGGCCTTTTGTCTGGGCCTCTGGCTGTCTCTATGGGGGTGCCACAGGGTTCAATTCTCGGGCTGAATCTTCTCTGTATACATCAATGATGTTGCTCTTGCTGCTGGTGATTCTCTGATCCACCCCTACGCAGATGACACCATTCTGTATACTTCTGGCCCTTCTTTGGACACTGTGTTAACTAACCTCCAGACGAGCTTCAATGGCATACAAGTCTCCTTCCGTGGCCTCCAACTGCTCTTAAATGCAAGGAAAACKAAATGCATGCTCTTCAACCGATCGCTGCCTGCACCTGCCCGCCCGTCCAGCATCACTGCTCTGGGCGGTTCTGACTTAGAATATGTGGACAACTACAAATACCAAGGTGTCTGGTTAGACTGTAAACTCTCCTTCCAGACTCACATTGAGCATCTCCAATCCAAAATGAAATCTAGAGTTGGCTTCCTATTTCGCAACAAAGCATCTTTCACTAATGCTGCAAAACATACCCTCGTAAAACTGACCATTGAACCGATCCTCGACTTCGGCGATGTCATTTACAAAATAGCCTCCAACAGTCTACTCAACAAATTGGATGCAGTCTATCACAGTGCCATCCGTTTTGTCACTAAAGCCCCATATACTACCCACCATTGCGACCTGTACGCTCTCGTTGGCTGACCCTCGCTTCATACTCGTCGCCAAACACATGGGCTCCAGGTCATCTTCAAGTCTCTGCTAGAGAGAGCTCACTGGTCACCATAGCAGCACCCACCCGTAGCACGTGCTCCAGCAGGGATATCTCACTAGTCACCCTCAAAGCCAATTCCTCCTTTGGCTGCCTTTCCTTCCAGTTCTCTGCTGCCAATGACTGGAACGAACTGCAAAAATCACTGAAGCTGGAGACTCATATCTCCCTCACTAGCTTTAAGCACCAGCTGTCAGAGCAGCTCACAGATCACTGCACCTGTACATAGCGCATCTACCCTGGGGCGGCAGCGTAGCCTAGTGGTTAGAGCGTTGGCAGTTCGAATCCCCGAGCTGACAAGGTACACATCTGTTGTTCTGCCCCTGAACAGGCAGTTAACCCACTGTTCCTAGGCCGTCATTGAAAAAGCAAATTTGTTCTTAACTGACTTGCCTAGTTAAATAAAGGTAAAATAAAAAAATTAAAAATCTGTAAATAGCCCATCCAACTAGCTCCTCCCCATACTGTATTTATTTATTTATCTTGCTCCTTTGCACCCCAGTATATCTACTTGCACATTCATCTTCTGCACACCAATCTTTCCAGTGTTTAATTGGTATATTGTAATTACTTCGCTACCATGGCCTATTTATTGCCTTACCTCCCTTATCTTACCTCATTTGCACACACTGTATATATACTTTTTTCTACTGTATTATTGACTGTATGTTTGTTTATTCCATGTGTAACTCTGTGTTGTTGTATGTGTCGAACTGCTTTGCTTTATTCTTGGCCAGGTCGCAGTTGTAAATGAGAACTTGTTCTCAACTATCCTACCTGGTTAAATAAAGGTTACATTTTTTTTATTTTTTAAAGCCAATTTAAATACTAGTTTCTATTGTAAATTGATCAAACTCGGTCATGTTTCTATTGAAAGTAGTATGTGTGGAGAAATACCCTTGAATGTAGTATATGTGGAGAAATGCGCTTAAATGTAGTATGTGTGGAGAAACACACTTGAGTGTACTATGTGTGGAGGAATACCAAAAACCAAAATGTATTCAGCCACCAATTATTCTGTTCATACATAACATATTTAAGAAAAAAAACGTTTTTTCTGTTCAATTTACAGGCCTTTTTTCAATATAATGAAAACCTCTGTGGCAGCTATTCTATCACCTCTGTAAGAACCAACGCTGGAGATGAGAAGCCGGTACAGAGAGTTGAACATTTAATGTAACACAGACATGGAACGGGACAGGAACAGCGTCAGAACCGTGTAAGACAAAGACATACAACAATTAATGCAGAATTGGGGAGCAGAGCTGGGGAACAGACAGATATAGGGGAGGTAATAAAACAGTGATTGAGTCCAGGTGAGTGCAATGAATCGCTGATGCGCGTTACGAGGGAAGCTGGTGTGTGTATTGATGGTGGCAGGAGTGCATAATGTAGGGCAGCCTGGCGCTAACCCTAACCCATCCCCATTATCCCCTGGGTATTTATACCTGTGTTTTCTGTCTGTCTGTGCCAGTTAGTCTTGTTTTGTCAAGTCAAGAAGCGTGTTACACCGTGCTCCTGCTTTTTCCTTTTCTCTCTAACCCCAACCCTGCCCAAGGGGCAGGCAAGAGAATGGTCGTGGACAGGCAAAAGATCATAACCAGATCAGAGTCCAGGAGTTACAGAGTGGCAGGCAGGCTCGAGGTCAGGGCAGGCAGTATGGTCAGGCAGACGGGTACAGAGTCCAGAACAGGCAAGGGTCAAAACCGGGAGGACTAGAAAAAGGGGAAAAGGCAACGCAGGAAAACGGGGAAAAAACGCTGGTAGAAAAACTGGCACAGAGAGACAGGAAACACAGGGATAAATATACGGGGGAAAACAAGCGACACCTGGAGGGGGTGGAGACAAWAACGAGGACAGGTGAAACAGATCAGGGTGTGACACATTGAGTCCCCCCATGTTCCTGTTTTGGGATTGTCTTGGCTCCAAAAACACAACCCTGTTATTGACTGGACCACAAGTTCAATCCTGGGTTGGAGTCTGTTCTGCCGTTCCCATTGCCTCAAAGCGGCACAGCCTCCCCCGAGACGGCCTCCTCAGGGCTTAAGTCAAGCCTCCGATTTCTCTGCAGTCCCCGCAGAGTACCATGACCTCCTGGAGGTCTTCAACAAGGCACGGGCTACTTCTCTTCCCCCGCATTGTCCCTATGATTGTGCCATTGACCTTCTTCCAGGCACCATACCGCCTCGTGGTCGGCTATATTCCCTATCCGACCCGGAGACCAAGGCCATGGAGGAGTATATTGAGGACTCTCAGGCTGCTGGAGGCATGCGTTCTACTGCATCCCATGTTTTTCTTTGTGGAAAAGGACAAGACCCTGTGTCCGTGCATTGACTACCGGGGCCTTAATGACATAACGATCAAGAATCGTTACCCCCTACCACTCCTCTACTCAGCTTTCGAACCTCTCCAGGGGGCTACCATCTTTTCCAAGCTGGACCGTCAGAATACCTACCACCTGGTTTGGTTACGTGAAGGGGATGAGTGGAAGACAGCCTTCAACACTGCCAGTGGACGTTATGAATACCTGGTCATGCCGTTTGCACTCACCAACGCCCCCGCGGTCTTCCAGGCCTTGGTAAACAATGTGCTCCGGAACATGTTAAGTCGTTTCGTGTTTGTCTAACTCGACAACATCCTGTTTTTTTCCCGTTCTGCCCAAGAACACATCCTACATGTTCGACAAGTCCTTCAGCTAATCCTGAAGAACCAGTTATTTGTGAAAGTGGCGAAATGCAGATTCCACCGTTCTACCCTCTCCTTTCTTTGATATGTTATCACTGAAGGCAATGTACAGATGGACCCGGAAATGGGCTGGTACTTGCATTTAAAGTCTTCCTGTTTACGGGATTGACTTTCCCAGGAGGTGCCTATTGCAAATGTTAACGAGATGTTAATTAACTTAATTCTCATAATTCAGTGAAGTGCTTTTCGTTGGAGTCTAGTCCACTAATGGGGGCCATCACAAAACAGACTGCAGTCCATATGCTGTATCCTTCATCCCAGATGATGGTTGGAAAGCAGAAGTCTCCTTATTATTGCACTACGACTACTTCTTTGACACAACATTTCGCAGGAGAAGCATATCAACAGGGCAGGTCGTGGGTACGGGTGGACTGGGGTTTTCTCAAACAGGGGTGGTGGGCTGGGCTGGTTGGGGCAAGGGCTGTTCTCTGTGGGTTTACACAGCATGCAGCAGTGGAAGATCTGGACCAGCGCGTGGCACGGAACCGCTGTATTCGGAAGGCATAGACCAGCCGGTTGAGGGCAGACTTGATGTGGGTCATAAAGATTCCCACATACATGGCACTCTTGGGCATCCCACACTCCGGGCAATAGAAGAGGATGCAGTTCATGACATGCAGCGGCAGCCAGCACAGAGCGAATAAGAAGACGATGAGCGCCAAGGACTTGGCTAGCTTTAGCTCCTTGTCCAAGTACTTGCTGGTGTCGCAAGTGGCCTTGGCACGCATGTTAAGCTGCTTCCGGATCACCCTGAAGATCTCAGCGTACAGCCCGATCATGATGGTCAGAGTAACCACCACCCAGCCAAAGAAGTTGAAGTAGACCATGTAGTCCATACGCATGACCTTGGTGAACTTGCAAACTATTATGTCATCGCTGGTGATGCTCAGGTTACCCTGTGTGTGCTCGTTGTGCCAGCCCAACATGGGCACCATCCCCGTCAGGGCAGAGAGGAGCCAGCATAGGAACACTGCCACCCATGCTCTGTTCTGGGTCACGATAATGCTGTACCTGCAGAGGACCAGAGGAATTATCAGAGTCAGTTTKAAAAATTATACAGTACATTGACAAACATAGAACATACAAAACAGCTGGAGGTGAAGCTTAGCTTAGACTTTTGATTATCTCCAGACAAATATGTCTGAAAACCTTTCCATAAGCCATTTGTTTAAGATGCTTGCTGGACGCATCAGGCATGCATTTTTACAGTACATGCTGTTCTAAGGAGCTAAGTATGAGATTTTATGAATACCAATGATACACCATCTCTGTGTAATGCATTAGTGATTACATTAATTTATGCATGTATTAAGTTTTGTTCAATATKTTTATTTCATTTATTTGTGTTTTTAATCCCAGCCCCCATCCCCACACGAGGCCTTTTGCCTTTTGGTAGGCTGTCATTTTAAATAAGAATTTGTTCTCAACTGACTTGCCTAGTTAAATAAAGGTTAAAAAATKGTATTGTTTCAGTGCCACTCAAGCTAACAGGCTGTCAAACCTATTATGTGACAGAAGCACAATGGATTAATTTATTCTTTGAATGTGATTTATAAAATGTCAACAAATAATAATACAATATATAGATTTTTTTTATTTTGGCACAAATCGATTTTAGAATGCAAAATACTGAGAGATAAGAAAATGCAAGCTATATTGCGTTCAGATTTTTAATGAAGGCGATTTATAAAGTGTCACCAAATTTGGCACATATTGATTTTAGAAGTGGTCCCGTGTGGCTCAGTTGGTAGAGCATGGCGCTTGCAACGCCAGGGTTGTGGGTTCATTCCCCACGGGGGGACCAGGATGAATATGTATGAACTTTCCAATTTGTAAGTCGCTCTGGATAAGAGCGTCTGCTAAATGACTTAAATGTAAATGTAGAATGCAAAATACTGAGAGTTAAGTAAATCCAAGCATCTATACTGAATAAAAATATAAACACAACATGCAACAATTTCAACGATTTTACTGAGTTACAGTTCATATAAAGAAATCAATCAATTGAAATRAATAAATTAGGACCTAATCTATGGATTTCACATGACTGGGCAGGGGCACARCCATGGGTGGGCCTGGGAGAGCATAGGCCCACCCACTTGGGAGAAAGGCCCATCCACTGGGGAGCCAGGCCCAGCCAATCAGAACAAGTTTTTCCCCACAAAAGGACTTTATTACAAACAGAAATACTCCTCAGTTTCATCCTCTGTCCGGGTGGTTGGTCTCAGATGATCCCGCAGGTGAAGAAGCCGGATGTGGACGTCCTGTGCTGGCGTGGTTACACGTGGTCTGCTTTGTGAGGTACTGCCAAATTTTCTAAAACGACGTTGGAGGCAGTTTATGGTAGAGAAATTAACATTCAATTATCTGGCAACACCTCTGGTGGACATTCCTGCAGTCAGAATGTAAATTGCACGTTCGCTCAAAACATGAGACATATGTTGCGTGACAAAACTGCACATTTTAGTCACCTTTTATTGTCCCCAGCACAAGGTGCACCTGTGTAATGGTCATGCTGTTTAATCAGCTTCTTGATATRCCACACCTGTTAGGTGGATGGATTATCTTGGCAAAGGAGAAATGCTCACTAACAGGGATGTAAACAAATTTGTGCACCAAATTTGAGAAAAATATGTTGTTTGTGCGTATGGAACATTTCTGGGATCTTTTATTTCACCTCAGGAAATATGGGACCAACGCTTTACATGTTGCGTTTATATTTTTGTTTAGTATATTTACATTGGTTTCAGATTTTTATGTGAGAACACAAAAGTTGGTAGTATGACAGAAATCAATTTTAAACTACATTGATGATAATTTAATATAAAACAACAAAATGAAGGAACCTTTGATAGTAAGTTGCTGTTACCATATATTGCTCTCTTACACAACTCCCCTGTCCACATGACACTACAAATAAATGAGACACACGAGGAACTCTGCCAAAAATGCCCAACGAACCAGCCTTAAAAGTCACTCCTTGGGACGGACAGGAACATTTTTATTTACTTAAAAGCTTTCAATGTCTAGCCCATTGATTTCTATTAAACTAAGCGAAGATATATGGCTTCCCAGCAGTCTGAGAGAAATTATACTTAGATTGCTACTGCACACTCCCTTGGTATCCCTCACACCACAAACAGGGCTTTTAAATTACAAATAAAAGTTAGCATGTAAGTCATCAATGTGTAATTTAAGTCATCAACGTGTAATTAGAATTAACAGAACATTTTCTTCACTAGGAATACAGTAAAATACTCAAGTTGTTGCCCTAAAGCAAAATCAATCTCATTATAGACAATCCTATATGAAAAGTTTTTGCAAATGTATTGCAAATGAAATACAGAAATATCTCAACTAACATAAGTATTCACACCCCTGACTTAATACTTGTAGGAGCACCTTTGTCAGCGATTACAGCTGTGAGTCTTTCTGGGTAAAATGCAAAGAGCATTGTAGATTGTGCAACATTTGCCCATTGATTATTTGTTACATTCTTCAAGATCTGTCAAATTGGTTGTTGATCATTGCCAGACAACCATTTTCAGGTCTTGCCATAGATTTTCAAGTAGATTTAAGTCAAAACTGTCAGTTGGCCACTCAGGAACTTTCACTGTATTCTTGGTAAGCGACTCCAGTGTAGATTTGACCTTGTGTTTTGGGTTATTGTCCTGCCGAAAGGTGAATTAATCTCCCAGTGTCTAAGCAGACTGAACCAGGTTTTCCTCTAGGATTTTGTCTGTGCTTAGCTCCATTCCATTTAGTTTATATTCTGAAAAACTCCCCAGTCCTAATGATTACAAGCATACCAACATGATGCAGCCACCACTATGCTTGAAAATATGGACAGTGGCACTCATTAATGTGTTGTATTGAGTTTGAGTTTAACCCCTTTTTTGGGGTAGGCATAAAACTACCTCCATACTTACATTACTTAAAAACATTTTTTTAAACTGGTACCAACTTCAGACCAAATCCCAACCTCGTACAACGCTGGGCCAATTGTGCGGCTGTGATTGGGACGCCGGGTTGTGATACAACCTGGAATCGAACCAGGGTATGTAGTGCATCTCTGGAGCCCACCAATCAGGACCTAATAGTCATATATTAGTCACATAATAATTTAACACGTTCATACATGTTTTATGTAGTTATTACACATTGATTACACTATCACTTGTATTTCATATGTCACAACGATTAATAGATACTTATGCTATGACGCTGGTAAAGTTTTGCCTCGCGCACCTGCCCTTCCCAAAGCTCTGGGCACTGCTGGTAAAAAAAAAGAAGCTAGCTATAGCTGATGGATGCAAACAATGTTCTTCCCCAAAAACATAGCAAAACGACATAATCTGTTTCAGTAGTTATAGTTAGCTAGCTAACTATCTAGTAAGGTGTCATCATCTAAAATACCCCTAATTTATAAGAGAGTTCTTATTTGATTAAATAGGACCCATCTATGTGAAGCTAGTCACAATAAGGATAAACCACACTAGTGGTATTTGCGGTTAGCCTTCAAAAGAAAAGTGTCATTTATATTTACTATGGATCCCATTAGCTGCTACTCTTCCCGGGGTCCAGCAAAATCAAGGCAGTTAATACAAATAACATTATTTGACGTGTCAAATAAACTTGTTGACCTTTTTTTTTTAAATTTTTTTTTATTTTTTTTATCCCAGCCCGTCCCCAAAAGAAGCCTTTTGCCTTTTGGTAGGCCGTCATTGTAAATAAGAATTTGTTCTTAACTAACTTGCCTAGTGTCACCGAGTAGACTGATAAACCATTTCATTGCTCCACATTCCAACCTTGTTAAACATTATCTAGTCTAAATATGGCATGATTCCACCAATTGTAACTTTCTGCGTCACTTTCAAAGATAAACCTTTACTTTGAAGGCGAACTGAAAATTCCACTAGCGTGGCTAATCATTATTGTGGCTGGCTTCACAACACATAACCCGGTCCGGTCAAGCCTCACCAGCCAGATGAAGCTAGCTGGCTGCTTATAACGTTAGCTCTGGGCAACAGGGCCAAGTAGCGGCTAGCTAGTTATTTTCATGAACTGAAGTTAAATGTCAATAGGCGAACAACAAGTGGCTACCTAGCTAATACCTACGCCCAAGGATTCCTAAATCATTGCTAAGAATATTGAAAATGACTGCAGTTTTTACTGGTCATTGTTTTCAGGCTGGTTGCATTAGTGCTAACGTTAGCTATCTACCGCCGAAGTTCTGTGAAAGGTTGCGTCAATCAAATCTGGWATCAGGATATAATGTGATTCAGAGTCACTGATTATACTATAATTATCTTTATTTAACACAAGTGATAAATGGTAAATGCAATTTTCGTATATACGGGTTCACTGTATCACCACGCAGRGTAARGCAGAGAACTGACTGAAATAGTACAGACATCTTCTTTTATACTGTTCCAGAGTTAGTTCCAACTTTAGAGTTGGCCTGTCACAGTAGAGGCTTAGCGTGGTTTTAAACTTGCTAGCCTATCGGTGGTGTCCAGTCACAGCACTCAGGATTGAAATGTCCAGAATGGTGCTTGTGAAGATTGAGCTGATTTGTTGGTTTCTACTCATTCCTCCGTTCCTGTTTTCTTGTTATTCAGCATTTTCCCTACACATTCCTCAGTTCCTGTTTTCTTGTTATTCAGCATTTTTCCATCTTGTCTCAACCTTGTGGTTTGCACAGTCGACACCCTAGATTAACAACAGCCTTTCTGCAGTCACACTATGTTTTGTGATTAACATGTCCTACTTCTATAAGGCATATATTTATGTTAAAAGAGAACAAAACCATCCTTCACAGTTCTAACATCTGTATCAAAGATATTTGCCTATTTTTTAATCCTGCTCGTTTGATCCTGATCTTATTTCAGATGCGCACACAGACGTTTTCCCATTCGGTCGAACAAATATGCCTCTTTACCAACGCGGGATTGTAAACACATCGTTCGTGGCCGGCGTGTGCTTGTAGTGCTTCTGATCGTAATTGTGGCGCTTGGCTTGCACGTGCAAATTCAGCATACACAACATTCTATAATATAATTGTGTTATTTCACGTGTCAAATAGTGTTATTTTGACACGCAAATACCCAAACGGCATTCCATAATTGCTTACTCATTGGTGTTTATGGCTTCTTTATAATCACTTTGTGACATCTGCTGACGTAAAAAGGGCTTTATAAATAATTGTGACAACGTTTGACATGTCCATGTCTCAGACATAATGCATTTTATAGTAGGCCTATGTTAACAATGCATTTCCATATTGAAGCCATGCAATTACTTAGAACAATGTGTCTGCAAACAAATTCACCATATTTAGAAAATGTTTCCTCGTGCTATTTAACAAACTAGGCTAAAACGGACTAACATTCTTATTAGAGTTGATGACAACGCAACACATAAAAGACTATAAATACACAACTTAAAGCAACCATATATTTAGCCATGGAGCAGCACTACAGCCAGCACTATGATTTAACATTGCATTAGGTTCGTTAAAATAGAGCCCTCTGTGTGGTAAAGTTGGCAGTTGTTTTCAGACTGTTCAGAACGCTACCTGGGAAAAGTAAATAGCATACAGCCAGTGTTATTCGACTCACTTGATGGGAATCTTGACCCGGAGGTAGCGGTCGATGGCAATGGCCATTAGGGACAGGATGGAGCCCTGGGTGATGATGAGGAGCAGGCAGGAGAAGAAGAGGCAGGTGTAAAACTGAGTCTTCAGTCCCAGACTGATCACTACAGCTAGGGGGATGACCAGGACTCCCACAGTGATGTCGGCCACCGCCAGAGACACGATGAAGCAGAACGTGTCCCTCAGGGCCCGGTTCGTACAGACCACCAGCACCACTAACACGTTGCCCAGCACAGAGGCCAGGGCTATGGCTGTCTCCATGGAGATGTACATCATGTCCACATGCTCCTGTGGCTTGACACCGGGAGGAAGACATTTTAAAAGTCCCCGGATTTCCCTTTGCCTTTCCTCAGATTAAAAATTGTTTAAGAAGTAGTTAAATATTCTTCTTCAGTTGGTCCTTTGCATTCAGCTAATTTCATTGTGTCCTCTTCCATTCTGTGTGTTCTCTCTGAGCTGCTGCTGGTGAGAGAAGCGTGGGTGGTCGCCGACCTGGCATTGACTCACTGAGTGGGCCCCACACTGACCGGCTGATCCCCTGTGTCTCTCCTTCTCTTAGAGGGGAGGGGCCTCGTTCTCCTCCCATCACTCCTCTGGAACAGTAGGGAGCTTCTCACACATGCCATATGGGCGCGCACATGGCATGTGTGTGTGTGGGCGCGCACATTGCATGTGTGTGTGTGTGGGTGCGCATGTGCTATGTGTGTGTTTTTGTATGTGATAATCTGTGTGTGCACACATGTGGGTGAGAGGGGAGCTGTGACTGGTCTGGCAGGTGGGTCTCATAAAACATGCGTTTGGGATATTTGTTAACATTGCCACTCAAGATAACAGGGTGTCTAATGACAATGTGAGCGACCTAGGCACCATTTTAACATTTTAATACTCTTTCTGTCACCTGAGATGCACTGCAGACAGGACCTTGACACTTACCCAAGAGGATTTGTGAGAAACTAACATTCTGCCCCCCCACCCATGCTTTTGTGCTAACCAAAACCGATTTCATCCTCTTAAATGGCTTTGCATGAATGACTGGACTGCACGCTGTGTCCAGATGAGCTGTATGTGATGTGATATGTTTTTACTTCCTGAATAACAGAGAATCTGTAGAAATAGAACCTTACATCGCCTATAGATAATTGTTGTATCCTGACTTTTTGCCTTTAGCCTTGTTCATAAAGGTGAATTAATTAATCAATCCATCATCTTTAGTGTGACTAGAGTGCTTCCCCTGCCTGTATAGATGTCTCCTTAATCACAAAGAATCAATAAATAAGATACATGGGAGTAATTGGAATTATGTAATGTGCAAGTTATTCAGTTGCAATCCGTGATATCATTTCATACACCAGCTAAATAACTTTTGTGAAATATGGTACGTTTTGAATGGTACATTAGTGCGTAACTGTAGCCATTCAGTTATGTAACTCTATAGCGACAGGAAGATGATTGTGATTTTATCACATTTATATGCTCATGAATACATTTCAGCGCACATTTTCTTCCTTTTATCATTTTGAAACATCATTATAATTTTCTGTGATTTTTTAAAACTTCACTCTGTCCACCAGTTGCACATTCATTCCCGTTCTGTACCTTCTTTCCATCAACTTAACCACTCTGGACCAGCTCTTTGCTAAAATAGTTATGGAGCCATGCAAAAAAAGGGACACAATTTAAACACTGACATATTGAAATATCATATGCACTGAAATTAATTGAATTTGAGTGGCATTGCATAATTTTGATGACTGCCAGCAAGCCAAGCCGAAAACGTTTCWTTATCCTAAAACACTGTTTTCTCTTGCTTGGTTTTAATAAGGCAATGTTAATGTCTAAATCTGAAAGTCTTGTCAGCCACTATAAAGGATGCTGTAATGAAGCAATCTCTGTGATGGCCCTTCTCAATCCATTATTAAGGAGAGAAGAAGTTTCAACGTCTGCCCGTAAACACATTCATTTTATATTCTCTATTTTTTGGAGGAAACCGATGAATCAGGACTTTCTTTGGGGACATTGCCCCCTACCTCAGACCGTGCTCTGTGCATTAGCTTGTTGGTGAGCAGACACAACAGTAACTCACTTTTATTGGAGATTGTGTCACCTTCCCCATGTTCTTTACGTCATCTGAGTCCCAGGGATAGTCAGCTTTGTGTGTGTGTCTATGATAGAGCGACAATCGTAACATAGCAACAGTGAGCTTTGATGTATGGGTTGGTAAAGGTATGGTGACAAGCTTTTTATTGTGTGTCAATAAACCTTTAAAAGAGCTGTTTCAGGCCAATGAGCACATTTTTGTCAAATGGACCATTGATCAACCAACCTGTTGGCATGCTGTAGTCTACCAGTAGAGTAGCTCAGTTTGTAGGTCATGCCACTTGCAACATCAGGATTGTGGGTTCAACTCCTGGTGGGACCACCGATATGAAAAATGTATGCACTCACTACTGTCAGTTGCTTTCGATAAAATAGTCTGCTAAATGGTATATTATCTACAGTACACCTTTAGATGAAGCAGGGGACAGGTGCTCAAAGTAAAAACATTCCAACTGCCTCTCTAGCCAAAATATTTTACGTTTATTTGCCTATTTGTTTTCTGAAACAACACACTCACTCATCACACATTGTAAGCAAGCTAGTGCCAGTGACTCCTAAGCCTAAGGTGCTYGGGCGATGGTTGAGCCCTATCTGTCCGCTAGAGTTTTGACTTCTGGGTACGTTTTGCAACAGAAACCCACTGGCCAGTGAATACACCTCTGAGACTGTAACCAACCCTATGAATAGCAGTAATGAATTAGTACAGTACCATGCAGAGGTTCGCCAGGTCATGTTCCTCAGGGGATTATGTGGCTGTGGTGAAGAGATCCCATTACCGGTAACCAACTGAGTGTAATGTTCTCCACATCCTCACCAAACTTCCTATTGGAGATGAAGGATGCCTCCAACAACCATTAGCACTTAATACAGCTCTAAAGCTACAGTACACAATGCTAGCTATCCTATTATGACTGCTGTAATGCACATCGATACAGAGAAGAGGGTCGTAGACTGGGTGAATGTGTTCCAATGGTAAAATGTAAAAACAGTGAGTTAACATATATAATATTGTATTTTTGTTCTGAGGGAGTCAGCAATAAAACAATGGCATTGAAAACGTAATACCAGTAGGATTTCAGAAGACTAGAAGGAGCACGAGCTCTACTGCATTATCATCCACACAACTTCTGTGGAAGATTCTATTGTTTTCTCATCATAGCTTAATAAGGGGTCTATGTTTTGACACAACGAGCCTTTTAACTTTACATCTAGTGTTTTTTGCTTCTTCTCTTTTTAAAGAATGAAAAAACCTGCTTCAGTCCCAACGTAAAACCTGCTTTAGGCCCATGAGGTTTACAGATTATTTTATTATATTTTTTTACTCACTTAGCAGACACTCTTATCCAGAGTGACTAACAGTAGCAATTAGGGTTAATCAGTTTGTATACCTGTTTCATCTCTTGTAGTCCTTGATGTGTTTATAACAATGTTACAAAGCATGTTGAGGTCTGTAATTTTTATCATAGGTACACTTCAACTGTGAGAGACGTAATCTAAAACAAATATCCAGAAAATCACATTGTATGATTTTTAAGTAATTAATTTGCATTTTATTGCATGATACATCAGAAAAGCAGAACTTAATATTTGGTACAGAAACCTTTGTTTGCAATTACAGAGATCACACGTTTCCTGTAGTTCTTGACCAGGTTTGCACTCACTGCAGCAGGGATTTTGGCCCACTCCTCCATACAGACCTTCTCCAGATCCTTCAGGTTTCGGGGCTGTCGCTGGGCAATACGGACTTTCAGCTCCCTCCAAAGATTTTCTATTGGGTTCAGATCTGGAGACTGGCTAGGCCACTCCAGGACCTTGAGATGCTTCTTACGGAGCCACTCCTTAGTTGCCCTGGCTGTGTGTTTCGGGTTGTTGTCATGCTGGAAGACCCAGCCCATTGTGAAGAGGGTTGGAGTCTGTTTGATTGAGTGTGTGCACAGGTGTCTTTTATACAGGTAACGAGTTCAAACAGGTGTCAGTTATACAGTAATGAATGGAGAACAGGAGGGCTTCTTAAAGAAAAACTAACAGGTCTGTGAGAGCCGGAATTCTTACTGGTTGGTAGGTGATCAAATACTTATGTCATGCAATA
>NC_036838.1:55990576-56001072 GCF_002910315.2 Salvelinus sp. IW2-2015
ACGCCCATCTTCAAAGCTCTTACTGAGGGAAGGAGGTTGTTGCCAAGATCTCGCGATACATGGCCCCATCCATCCTCCCCTCAATACGGTGCAGTCGTCCTGTCCCCTTTGCAGAAAGCATCCCCAAAGAATGATGTTTCCACCTCCATGCTTCACGTTGGGATGGTGTTCTTGGGGGTTTTATACTCATCCTTATTCTTCCTCCAAACACGGCGAGTGGAGTTTAGACCTAAAAGCTCTATTTTTGTCTCATCAGACCACATGACCTTTCCCATTCCTCCTCTGGATCACCAGATGGTCATTGGCAAACTTCAGACAGGCCTGGACATGCGCTGGCTGAGCAGGGGGACCTTGCGTGCGCTGCAGGATTTTAATCCATGACGGCGTAGTGTGTTACTAATGGTTTCTTTGAGACGTGCTGGGTCGCAGCTCTCTCAGGGTCATTGACCAGGTGGCGCTGCCGTGGTAGTAATTACTTAAAAATCATACAATGTGATTTTCTGGATTTTTGTTTTAGATTCCGTTTCTCACAGTTGAAGTGTACCTATGATAAAAATTACAGACCTCTATAGGCTTTGTAAGTAGGAAAATCTGCAAAATTGGCAGTGTATCAAATACTTGTTCTCCCCACTGTATTTACAGTATTGCATTTTTCATGTAGACTGATTTTGGACAGCTAATAGCCTAACCATCGCACACGCAACATTATGTACGAAACGTTCAAATCCTGTTGCAGGATTATTTTGTTGCAACAATACTGGTCAAATTAAGATTATACATCTGTATCTGTTTTCTGGATGTCATAGCTACCTTCATCAATGAAGTAGAGTAGAAGGATAAATCAGCAATATGTCAGTGCAATCCGGGATCCTTGGGACATCCCTACCTCATTGAAGTTGACATTTAAAATGGTTAAAGTAAGGGTTGAGGTTAGGGTTAGTGTTTAGGGCAGGGATGTTCCAAGGAACTCGGATAGCACTGCCAAATATGTCCTATAGGAGAAGTGTAAATATTGAGGCGCTTTTGGCATCTGTACAGGAACATGGTGAAATATTACTCAACAATGACCCAGATCCCTGGCCACTATCACTCAACTCAATGTAACCATTTATTGCTGAAGCAGACAAATCATTGAATGAGATTGCAATTTTTTTTCCTACACATTTTTTGGGATAACTGCCAAATAGTGCATGTTATTTCCATTTCTGGGCAACGTAATCATACAGAAAAAAAATATTCAAAATTCAGTACATTCAAGAAACACAAGTCTTTAAACAGGAAATCGATAAGAGTAAAAGGAAACCGGTAAGAGCCCACTTACTTGACTTCCTTGCAACTTCCTCTGCCTATTTTTATCCCTCAGTTTTTTTCAACAAATGCCAAATATTAAAATCTGCCAATGTATAACACCCTGGCAGTAGTTTTCCCTTTTTATACAGGTTCTAAGGTCTTGATGCACTTTGCCAAAGATAAAAAGCTAAGCGACTATCACTTATATTGTCTTTCTACACTATTAACATGCTGTACTTTCAACTGTGTCAATTTTCATAACACTGATAGCATTTCCATCAATATTTCTATCCGCACTGTTAGGGTTGCTGCTGATAATGTTTTCAGTGGTCTGGTTGCTCTGAGAGCCCTGACTGTCACCTCGATACACAAAGACCTTCCTCCAGATCCTCAGGTACGCTTCCTGGATCTTGCGGATCTTGAAGGCATAAACGATCGGGTTGACAGCTGAATTGCCATGGGAGAGGAGGATGCCCACATAGAAGGCCTGTTGGGGTATGTTTGATGTGTTACCAAAGTAGGCAACACAGTTCATGATGTCCAGAGGGAGCCAGCAAAAGGCGAAGAGCACCAGGACCAGAGTCAGGGATCGGGCCAGGCTCCTCTCCTTCCTGAAGTAGGTGTGGGACTKGGTACTGCTCCCCACCCTCYCTCTCAGGTTCTTTTGTATGATACAGAAKATGTAGCAGTACAGGACAGCCATGACAAGCAACGGAGTGAGGGTGCAGAGGAAGAAKRMAAAGTAAACCAAGTATGACATGGGAATCACAGCCMGGAAAYGGCAGATGATGGTGGTTGAGTTCCCTGAGTGAGACAAGGTGTCAYGGTTGTACCACCCAAACGTGGGTGGGAAGCTCAACATGAAGGCAACAAACCAACATATTGCTACCACCACCCAAGATCTGCTCTTTGTCACTGTCCTCTTGTACCTGTTGAAGCAGAGAATCTGTTCATATGACACGACAACCATTTTTTAAAACTGTGTGTATGTACTGTATATGCATGCACGCTCACCTGAGAGGGATGAAGACGCGTAGGAATCTGTCCACAGAGATGGCTAGCAGAGACATGACCGAAGTCATTGCCAACATGATGACCACACAGCTTATGAAGAGACATACATTGAACGAGGTGCACACCCGTCCATCCACCAGCACAGCCAGCGGCACAGCTACAGAACCTACAAGGAAGTCAGCTGTAGCCAGAGAGACCAMAAARCAGAAGGTGGGCTGCCGGAGGTTGCTGCTCGACCACACTGCCCAGATCACCAGCACATTTCCCAGACAGCAGGCAACAGCGATCAGCACCTCCAGCACTGTGTAGACAACATCTCCTCCAGACATCCTGTCAACCGTCCAATGGAAGTTTAATATTGGCAATTGCTGTACTTAACACTAAGTGTGCTCTATTCTATACCGCTGGAGATTTGCCAGCACGTTTCTTGTTCCTGTAGGATCGAGGATGTTCACTTGGTTATTGAAAAGGTTTATTGAAATGTCAAAGCCCCCACTTGCCTGCTATAGGTTGGTGATAGGTGGAGTTGTGGTATCTCACTTCACCTACACTGCTAGTAGGAGGAGACTGTGAATAAAAGAGTTTCAATATACCATAAATAGACTCGTAGTAAATCTGAAAATGCTACCACAGCTAAAACATTTATGTTCCTCTCAGATGAAACATTGTCTTACATAAGCATTTGGTAATACGAGGCAAGGTTTTTCCATCTTCAAATCTGAGAGATGGTACAGGACTTTTTTATGTTGGCTGCAGAAACATGTTCAGATGTGGTCGTGTTTAGCTGTGGTCGTGTTGTACACATTTCCTGTAGCTTTAGAGGAAGGATGCTCAAAAATACACTTGCTTCTGTGAATAATATACATGTCACAATGTGGAAAGTGACAGGTGTTATGTCTGGGATGAGCAGGCACAGTGAAGGCAGAGGCAGACAACAAATGTATTATAGGCCATGGTTTTCAATCATCATCGTTTCAGTAATCAAGTTCAATCACCATTTTTAACACTGTCCCACAATTCAGTTCAAATGTTTCACTGCCATAATATTTTATTTTTGCTTTTAACTTAGAAACCATGCTACTTTAAAAATACAGCCTGGTCTCATAGACTAGACGTAACATAGCAAATGGATATCCAATATATTATGTTTGGTATGGTTACATAAGACAGAAGGTTACTTAAGGCAAAAACGAAATGAGAGTGGTTGGTCGGGGTCGGCGTATAACGCAAACATCTAACTAGCCAAAGGTTGCGTGTTTGAATCTCATCACAAACAACTTTAGCATTTTATCAACTTTGCAACTACAACTACTTAGCATGTTAGCTTACCCTTACCCTAAACCTTTTAACTAACCCTTCTCCTAACCCTACTCTTAACCCCTGACCCTAACCCCTAGCCAAACAAAACAAGGGGCATAGGAAGTGGCAGGCGTTCATTTGCTCTAAATCTCCATTGTAACCGTTCTGTATATAATGACGAGGTGCTCATGTCTCAACCCTAACAATTGGAGTCTTTGTCCTAAAGCCAGGAAGGCAGGCTACAAGTTTAGGTCCAAAATAAGCCCATAGAAACGCATTGGGCTTATTTTGGACAGATAAAAGCTCTCGCTTCGCCTCTTCCTCTCTGATTGTTACTCAAACAAATCTCCATCAGCCATGTGGGCTCACCAATGCCATTACATCATATGCTCGGGCAAACTTGGGCTCAACCATAATTACGGATTGCATTCGCTTCCTGTGGGCTGTCAGCATAGCCGCGAGAAGTAGGGGTGCTGAGGGTGCTGCTGCACCCCCTGAAAAATCAGGGTAAAAAATATAAATATAAATATATATATACCTATACTGGTCCTATATTAGAGGACCGTTATAGCCATCTGTAGATTTGCACCCCCCCCAACAAAACAGTTGAGATGACAACCAGGGCTCTCAGAGCAACCAGACCACTGTGAACAAAACATGTATCATCAGTAATCCTAGCACTGTGAGTGAGTCATAGTTAATGATTTGTTCAATGATAATTACAAAATTACATTTTGGTTTTCCTTACCCTGTAAGCAGTCTATAGACAAGGTATGCCAGCAATCCATGTTTTGCTTTCGTTTACCTGGGGTGTGTTCATTTTGCTTGACAATTTGTACTGAACAACACTTTTCTCCAAAATGGTCCACACTGTCCTTCGATAGCCTTTGAGGTACGTTTGCTCCGATTTGGTGGGTGTGGCCTGACCAATATGGGTGTAACCAATTGAAATCGCAAAACTCGTGCAGCACATCATACGGTAATCGCCCTCTGGGCAATCATAATCACAGCATTTTTCAACTGGAAGTTCAATACAGTACAATTTCTGTTGAATTGAACATTGCACACCGTTCTGTCACACTGACCACACCCCAGGCCACTGTTTCCAAATGATAACTTTGGCACCGATAGTATAATTTTTTGAGCTTCATGTCCAAATCATACTAAAGTATCTCAAATGTATGGTGTACCTCAATAAAATTACTTATAGATCATTTGGACATGAAGCACAAAAAATGCTAATATTGGAATTTTGGTGAACTATCCCTATAACCTAACACTTGTTCCAAAACCTAATCTCACACAAATGGACCGGTCCATCGTATTCTAGCCTACAGCTCTCTGGATATAAGATTGTAGTCCTCTATTCTTCATTACCCTCTCTAGATTGACCTGGTATAGCCAATACAGGCACTAAATCATTCTAATGTGGTAGAAAGTTTTATTGTAATATACTGTATAAAGAAGAGCTATTGCCATTGTATTTCAGCAAAGGTTTTCTTAAACACATTGGCATTATTGTAGCATTTTGCATGTTGAGAATGAAACTGAAAGTGAACATGATGAGGAGTAGGACAATGATGCAGGAAAGAAGAGTATTTAAAGGAATAGTTAACCTAATTGGTTTCCTTACCCTGTAAGCAATCTATGGACAAGGTAAGACAGCAATCCATGCTTTGGTATTGTCTAGCTGTCCACTGTCTTCAAACGCTACGTTTTTATCATTTGTGTCCAAAAACCACTGCAAGTCAATATCCCCGAAATTAACATTTTGTGGATTTATATCCAGATCATCCTAAAGTGTCTAAAAGTTACTTTAACATGATTTTGACATGAAATGTGAAAAATGCTAACTATCCAATTCTATGGAATATTACCAAAGTAAATCATAAAATTAAAAACATCTACTGAGCTGCGAGTTCCTATTTTAATAGGAGGGCAAAAGGACAGGTGCTCGGGCGATGGTTGAGCCCTATCTGTCCGCYAGAGTTTTGACTTCTGGGTACGTTTTGCAACAGAAACCCACTGGCCAATGAATACACCTCTGAGACTGTAACCAACCCTATGAATACAGTGCGTCCTATGCCTACGCTCCGCTCGTACGGGCAAATGTGGGAGTGGAGCCTAGGGGAGAGGTGCGCATAGTAGGCACTAGATCTCCAGTGCTCATCCACAGCCCGGTTCAACCTGTGCCTGCACTCTGGAGGGTACGGGCTGGAGTAGTATTCCAGCCTGGGGAGTGGTGCCAAGGCTGCGCACCAGAGCTCCAGTGCTCCCCCACAGCCCGGTCCTTCAGGTGCCTCTTCTTAACATCAAGCCTCCTGTAGGTCTCTCCAGCCTGGTGGGTCCTGTGGCAGCCCCACGCACCAGGCTGTCTCTCCGTCTCCTCCCTACAGGTGTGCCCGTCTGCCCAGAGCCTCCTGTACTGCCAGTCTGCCCAGAACTGCCTGCCTGCCCAGCGCTGTCTGAGCTGCTGTCTGCCCAGCGCTGTCTGAGCTGCCCGTCTGTCCCGAGCCGTCAGAGCTGCCCGTCTGTCCCGAGCCGTCAGAGCTGCCCGTCTGTCCCGAGCCGTCAGAGCTGCCCGTCTGTCCCGAGCCGCTAGAGCCGTCCGCCAGACAGGAGCAGCCAGAGCCGTCCGCCAACAGGAGCAGCCAGAGCCGTCCGCCAGACAGGAGCAGCCAGAGCCGTCGGCCAGCCAGGATCCGCCAGTGCCGTCGGCCAGCCAGGATCCGCCAGTGCCGTCGGCCAGCCAGGAGCAGCCAGGTGCGTCGGCCAGCCAGGACAGCCAGTGCCGTCGGCCAGCCAGGATCCGCCAGAGCCGTCGGCCAGCCAGGATCCGCCAGAAGCCGCGGCAGCCAGGATCCTCCAGAGCCGTCGGCCAGCCAGGATCCGCCAGAGCCGTCGGCCAGCCAGGATCCGCCAGAGCCGTCGGCCAGCCAGGATCCGCCAGAGCCAAGCCAGCCAGGATCCGCCAGAGCCAGCCAGCCAGGATCCGCCAGCCAGTCCAGTGTTGCCCTTCATTCCGGTGTTGCCCTCATTCCGATGTTGCCCCTCATTCCCGGTGCTGCCCTTAGTCCGGTGCTGCCCCTTAGTCCGGTGGGGTTAATTTGGAGGGTGCCATTTGGAGGAGGCTACGGAAACGGGGATTGACTATGGTGGGTGGGGACCACGTCCGGAGGTTCAGTTTTGCGGCCGGAGTCCGCATCTTGGGGGGGGGGGGGGGGGTAGTCTATGTTATGTGTTTCTATGTTGGGTTCAATGTGTTGCCTGATTAGTGGTCTTAATTAGGGGCAGGTGTTTGACGTTTCCTCTGATTGAGAACCATATTAAGGTAGGTTTGTTCACACTGTTTGTTTGTGGGTGATTGTTGCTGTGTCTGTGTTTGTTAAACCACACGCGTACTGTCTCGTCTCGTTCGTTCTTTCCGTGTTCGTGCGTTCATTGTTTTTTCTGTTCACAAGTTCAGGTCTGTTTTAACGTCGTTTGTTGTTTTGTAGTTTATTCAAGTGTTCTTCGTGTTTCGTCTCCATTTAATAAATCAGTAGTCTACATACCTCGCTGCGTGTTGGTCCGATCCATGCTCCTCCTCGTTCTGAGGAGGAGAACGAATATGACAGCCGTTACACCATTGGACATAAACATTACACAACAAGTTGGATATCGCAAATTCAACAATGAGTGGTTTGAGAAGGAATCAGTGGCTAACTGCAAGTTTGCCAAAGCAATCACTAGCCTGCTGGTCAGTGGAGTGGGTGTGTGGTTCAAGTCTGGGTTTAAGGGTCTCTTTTCCAAGCTTAAAAGGATAAACATTCACTCGCAACCCACCATGGGCCAGAAAAGGTGAATACATTGGCTTGATATCAATCCAGCATGACTTCAGTGAGTTCAAGACAACTGGCAACTCGGGATAAAACTAGCTCAGCCTGGGAAAATACGTTTTGAACGGGTCATCCAACATGGAATTCTAAGTCGGGAAACTCTGCCTCTTTCTAGACCTGAAGATCACTGACGTCATGAATCTACCTGTTTTTTTTTACTTGTTCCCAGTGTCATGAAAGCACCATAAATCCAGAGAATGCCAGACTTTGATGACAAAGTTGATTGACAAAATGTTCCCAGAAGAAAACGCTGCGCCACCTTACTGTTCAAAGTGGGCACAGTACAACAAGGTGAGTCCAAAAATGTATTTTATGCTGCTGCATAAATTCTGTAATATAACAGGAAGATAGGTATACCGTAGCTAAGAAAGAAATACTAAGTGTATGTTGTGTAGTAACCGTTAGTAGCCCATGTGCCTTCATAACTTAGCCTACTGTTCTGACTTGGTGTGCACATGTAGCTATCGTTTTAGAGAAATTTAATTATTCAAATATTGTAAGCGCTTTCATTGGCTGCTTATGTGCCCCCTTTATTTATCCTACGGTTCTGACTTGGTGTACATGGAGAATACTGTAAGAACGGCCCATGTTCTGAATTCCGTCGCTGTATATTTCAAAAGTGCTGAACAAATAGTTATATTGACAACGTCCGTCCTAGCTCGCTCATTAATGTCTTAAGCGAAATTAGTGATTGCCTCTCATGCGCTCGTCGTCCCCTTTATGCCATTGTTTGTACATCTCAATTGTCAGTAGAAACCACAATTGTTTAAGCAAATCAGCCACATCAGCTATTGTTTAAATAAAGGCAGTATATGAGGCTGAATAACTGTTTCGCTGCCAGACAGCCAAACTGCTTCGCTGATAGCGAAGAGGTGGAAAGGATTCACTCCATGGTGCTGAAAAGAAAGCTATTGGGACAGCTTTATGTAGACCCTAACAGTTTGTGGGCAATGTTTGTCACCGTTATAGTACAATGAATGTATTGTTTAGTGTTGTTTTGTGTAGTGGTTTTGCTGGCATGCATTAAACAAAAAAAAATGTGGAGTTTGCCCCACCAAGATTTACATGCTAAAATCGCCACTGACCTTAACCCCTAAACCTAACCCCTAGCCAAACAAAACAGGGGGCATAGGAAGTGGCATGTGTCCATTTTCTCTAAATCTCCATTGTAACCGTTCTGTATATAATGACGAGTGCTCATGTCTCAACCCTAACAATTTGAGTCTTTGTCCTAAAGCCAGGAAGGCAGGCTACAAGCTTAGGTCCAAAATAAGCCCATAGAAACACATTGGGCTTATTTGGACAGATAAAAGCTCTCGCTTCGCCTCTCCTCTCTGATTGTAACTAAACAAATCTCCATCAGCCATGTGGGCTCACCAATGCCATTACATCATATGCTCGGGCAAACTTGGGCTCAACCATAATTACGGATTGCATTCGCTTCCTGAGGGCGGCCAGCATAGCCACAAGAAGTAGGGGTGCTGCAGGTGCTCCAGCATCCCTGAAAAATCGGAATAAATGTTTTTAATAAAACAAATATATACAGTTGAAGTCGGAAGTTTACATACACCTTAGGCAAAAACATTTAAACTCAGTTTTTCACAATTCCTGACATTTAATCCAAGTAAAAATTCCCTGTTTTAGTTCAGTGGGATCGCCATTTTATTTTAAGAATGTTAAATGTCAGAATAATAGTAGAGAGAATGATTTATTTCATCACATTCCCAGTGGATCAGAAGTTTACATACACCCAATTAGTATATTGGCAGCATTGCCTTTAAATTGTTTAACTTGGGTCAAACGTGATGGGTAGCTCCACAAGCCACAACAAGTTGGTGAATTTTGTCCCATTCCTCCTTACAAAGCTGGTGTAAATGAGTGAGGTTTGTAGGCCTCCTTGTCTGCACACGCTTTTTCAGTTCTGCCACACATTTTCTATGGGATTGAGGTCAAGGCTTTGTGATGGCCACTCCAATACCTTGACTTTTTTGTCCTTAAGCCATTTTGCAACAACTTTGTAAGTATACTTGGGGTCATTGTTCATTTGGAAGACCCATTTGCAACCAAGCTTTAACTTCCTGACTGATGTCTTGAGATGTTGCTTCAATATATCCACTTAATTTTCCTCTCTCATGATACCATCTTTTTTGTGAAGTGCACCAGTCCCTCCTGCAGCAAAGCACCCCCACAACATGATGCTGCCACCCCGTGCTTCACGGTTGGGATGGTGTTCTTTGGGTTGCAAGCCTCCCCCTTTTCCCTCCAAACATAGTTTACATACACTTTACATACACTAATTGGGTGTCTTTAAACAATTGGCATTATGGCCAAACAGTTCTATTTTTTGTTTCATCAGACCAGAGGACATTTTCCCAATAAGTACGATCTTTGTCCCCATGTGCAGTTGCAAACCATAGTCTGGCTTTTTTATGGCGGTTTTGGAGCTTCCTTGATGAGCGGCCTTTCAGGTTATGTCGATATAGGACTCGTTTTACTGTGGATATAGATACTTTTGTACCTGTTTCTTCCAGCAGCTTCGCAAGGTCCTTTGCCGTTGTTCTGGGATTGATTTGCACTTTTCGCCACCAAAGTACATTAATCTCCAGGAGACAGTTCGCGTCTCCTTCCTGAGCGTTATGATGGCTGCGTGGTCCCATGGTGTTTATACTTGCGAACTATTGTTTGTGCAGATGAACGTGGTACCTTCAGGCGTTTGGAAATGCTCCCAAGGATGAACCAGACTTATGGAGGTCTTGGCTGATTTCTTTTAGTTGTCCCATGATGTCAAGCAAAGACGCACTGAATTTGAAGGTAGGCCTTTGAAATACATCCACAGGTACACCTCCAATTGACTCAAATTATGTCAATTAGCCTATCAGAAGCTTCTAAAGCCATGACATACTTTTCTGGAATTTTCCAAGCTGTTAAAGGCACAGTCAACTTAGTGTATGTAAACTTCTGACCCACTTGAATTGTTAAACAGTGAATTGTAAGTGAAATAATCAGTCTGTTAAC
>NC_036838.1:56001097-56022162 GCF_002910315.2 Salvelinus sp. IW2-2015
AACAATTGTTGGAATAATTACTTGTGTCATGCACAAAGTAGATGTCCTACCCGACTTGCCAAACAAGAAATTTGTTAACAAGAAATTTGTGGAGTGGTTGAAAAACAACTTTTAATGATTCCAACCTAAGTGTATGTAAACTTCCGACTTCAACTGTATATGTATAGAAATAAAGGATACACAAAGATGCCATTTGTTTTAATAAAAATTACAGAAAAGTATTACATTTTAGATTTGTTTATATTTACATGATTTTTATTAGAATTTTTCAAARTAGATTATTTTAGGATGCAGGACAATTTAAAATGTGGTTTATATTAATGATTTGTCAATGTGCATATCGTTTAAACCTTTTGCATTTGTTGAAAAGGAAACGGAAGCTAAGCATGAAGTTGCAGGGGGTAACATTTTCAGTGAGCAAATGTACTTACTCGACAGTCTGGTCCAAGAAAMATTGCTGTAAAATCCTCAGGATTATAGTTCAGTGGAATACAGTAGAATATTACACTTCCATCGGAATGGCTGACAGGATGTCTGGAGGAGAGGTGGCCTACACAGTGCTGGAGGTGCTGATCGCTGTTGCCTGCTGTCTGGGCAATGTGCTAGTGATCTCGGCAGTGTGGTTGAGCAGCTCTCTACGGCAGCCCACCTTCTGCTTTATGGTTTCTCTGGCTGTGGCAGACTTCCTTGTAGGTTCTGTGGCTGTGCCAGCGGCTATACTGGTAGATGGAAGAGTGCAGATTTCATTCAATGTCTGTCTCTTCATAAGCTGTGTGGAAATTTTGTTGACATTGGCCTCTGTACTGTTTCTACTAGCCATCTCTGTGGACCGATATCTACGAGTCTTCATCCCTCTCAGGTGAGCTGTCTTCTGACCTAAATATTGTAAATAGTCTGTAATTATTGGGACAGTGAAGCATTTTTTCTTMTTTTGTTTGAAATCAAACAATAACTACGAGGTCAAAGTGCAGACTGTCAGCATTCATTTGAGGGTAGTTTCATGAACAGTCTAGAAATTACATCCCTTTTGTACATAGTCCCCCATTTTAGGGAACCAAAAGTATTGGGACAAATTCACTTATATGTGTAATAAAGTAGTACAAATTTGTTGGATGCATTTGCTGTTTTGGTTGTGGTTGTGTTTCAGATTATTTTGTGCCCAATAGAAATGAATGGTAGATAATGTATTGTGTCATTTTCGAGTYACTTTTATTGTAAATAAGAATAKAATATGTTTCTAAGTACTTTTACATTAATGTGGACACTACCATGATTACAATAATCCTGAATAAATTGTGAATAATGTTGAGTGAGAAAGTTACAGACGCACAAATATCATACACCCAGGGTATTCTAACCTCTCACACAGTTGCAATTTTAGCAGGTAAATCTTGGTGGGCATTTACCAAAACTTTTATAAAAGTGGGATGCATGCCAGCAAAGCCACTACACAACACAACACTAAACAACAAATGAATTGCACGTTAACAGTGACAAACTGTGCCCACAAACTGTGCCCACAAACTGTTAGGGCCTACATAAAGCTGTCCCAACAGCAGTCCCAATATTTTACCACTGCTTCACCTGGCTATCAGCAGAGCCTTGTCTGTCAGTGAAACAGTTCATTCGGGCCTCATTTTGCATTCTTTAAAAAAAAACATAGCTGATATGGCTGACAAATGTGGTTTCTAATGACTATTGAGATGTGCAGACTATGGCATAAGGGGACAACAAGCGGATAAGCTGCAATCCATAATTTCGATTAATAATTTCGATTCTCGCTCATCATTATTCACAATTCATTCAGGATTATCTGTGATCATGGTTGCATTCACATTAACATAGAACTGTTTAGAAACATATTCTATTCTTAATTACAATGAAAGTGACTCCAAAATGACACAATACATTGTAAGGGAATTTTTATGTTTGTGCCTTTCTGATAACTAATTTCTGTGTTCTATTCATGTACTGTTCTGTGTTCATGCAAGTGACTGATTTCACGAATCCTCATCAGTATCTGCAATTTGGCAGTTCGCCCAGACCTTGTTTTGAGAACAAATTAAAGATATCTCARTTTCAAGGTCTCAGCTTAGAGAGAAGAAGCCTCGTGAGGTATTGGTCTGTCAMATGTTAGGAACCAGTATTGGTCGGTCACATGAATGAAACAAAACGGTAATGATGAATTAATTATGCTAAATCATGCAAATATAACTTGTCTGTGTATAGCCGTATATAAGACACTTGCTGGGACTGCCCCAGTAGAGCTCCTGATTGACRAGTGTACTATGGTGCATTGAGTTGGTTGAAACCTCTCCAGCGCACTGACAAATAAAGGATGATTCATTTAAGATTGACTTTGAGTGTCCTTGTGTAAAAAAATTCCACGACAACAGCATTTACCATTAATTTCTATTGGGCACAAAATAATCTGAAATACAAAACAGAACAAACAGCAAATGCATCCAACAAATGTGTAAAGTCACAAACTTGATGCAGTCACTGCGTTCTATGAATATGGATGAAAATACTTTAAAATTAAAGCTGATAATCTGCACTTTAACCGCATAGTCATTGCTTGATTTTAAATCCAAACTTTTGGAGTATAGAGCCGAAATAAGAAAATAATATTTACTGTCCCAATAATTACGGATGGCACAACATTTATCACCTAGCACATTTTCTCAAAGGATGTCCCCTTTGTAATTATTATTAKGAATGTGTCACAAAATAGGTGGGTGCGTGCATACAAAGGAAAGCATCAAGGTTGTCATGTCAGATGAACAGATTCTCTGCTTCAACAGGTACAAGAGGACAGTAACAGAGAGGAGATCTTGGGTGATGGTAGCAATATGTTGGTTTGTTGCCTTCATGTTGAGCTTCCCACCCATGTTTGGGTGGTACAACCATGACACCTTGTCTCACTCAGGCAACTCAACCACCATCATTTGCCGTTTCCTGGCTGTGATTCCCATGTCATACATCGTATACTTCAATTTCTTCCTCTGCACCCTCACACCGTTGCTTATCATGGCTGTCCTGTACTGCTACATATTCTGTACGATCCGGAAGAACCTGAAGGGGAGGACGGGTAGCGGTGCCCAGTCCCACATCTACTTCAGGAAGGAGAGGAGCCTGGCCCGATCCCTGTCTCTGGTCCTGGTGCTCTTCGCATTTTGCTGGCTCCCTCTGCACTTCATGAACTGTGTTGCCTACTTTGGTAACCCATCAGACATACCCCAACAGGCCTTCTATGTGGGCATCCTCCTCTCCCATGGCAATTCAGCTGTCAACCCGATCGTGTATGCCTTCAAGATCCGCAAGATCCAGGAAGCATACCTGAGGATATGGAGGAAGTTTGTGTACCGAGGTGACAACCAGACCACTGAGAAGAACACCAGCAGTAACCCTAGGGTAGCCAGGAATGACTGATGCAGGGGAGTTCATCATTGAGTGAGTGAGGGACAGTTAGTGGCATGTATAGAGTGTGGTAAGAAGTTATAGTTCCAGGGTTTTATCCTCGGATACTTTGAAAAGGGTCATTGTAGGGATGCAAAGCAATTTAGAATGTGGTCTATATCTCAAATGTGTCTTTATGCATTGTGTTATCAGTATAATATAAGCATGTGTAGATCAGGTAGAGCTAATGTCAAAGTATTTTACTTTAGCATTGCTCAACGGAGTTGTCATATCACAGCAAATTGCATTTGTTGCGAATGAAACTGATGGTGAAAATAGAAAGCGTAGTGGGTGTTTAATTTCATTGATACATTTCCTTTGTCTAAATGCCACTTCCTCAATCCAAAAGTTTGTCGTTTTTATAATTGTTACCTTCTGTATGTATACAGTGCTTTCCCAGAATTGGAAATAAGATCTCAATGAAGAGGCACTTCTCTAATGACTTTTTTTATGATCATGGTTATTTTCAACACAACCATACACAACGTTCTAACACAACTTTTCCCACAAGATTATGTTTCATGTATTTTGTGGCGGTAATGTCTTTATACCATCAGGTGACACAGAAAGTATACAAATAGGTCTCCATCAAATTCTTTCTTTATCAAAATATACATTTTCTGAGATGAGGAAATCCTCTCTGAAGTTAAGTTTTTATTTCAAAATGGTTTGTAAAATACATACTATTACATTTGTTGTAATATACAATTGTTGAAGCTAATGATTACATTGTGTCTATTGATTCATGTATATTAACTGGCAGTACATCTACAGTTCCCCTGGTCTTGTCTAAGTACACTAGATGGCAGTACGCAGTGGGATATGTATTACATTATTGCAATATGGCATATTGCAATAGATGAACGCATTGTGTTCCTACCAGAGTGATACAATGGCTGGCTTCACTCTATCACACCTCCACTGACCTTTGTAACCATCGTGTATTTTTCCATTAGAGTTACATACTTTCAGTGTTGTTCACATATTGTAAACTAGGTCATGCTTTAGTGTTCAAGTCATTGTGATACTAGTAGCATCGCTGCGGAAGATGTAGTTTCGTCCATGGTTGTGGTATGTCTATGCAAAACATTATAATCCACATGACATTATATACAAGAGAAAGGTAATTTATGTACAAGCTAAAGAGTAGAATCCCTAAAAATAGGAGTAATCTGAGGTCTTGAATTGAATTCCTTCAAAATTCAGAGTAAAAGATAGAGGCCAGTTTCATAGCTTTATTTAACCTTTATTCGTTCATAGAACCTTGAATAATGTTGACTTGTAACAGTACTACAAGACTGAAAAAACKTATTCAGGGCTTGATTTAGGTCTCGAGAACCAACCCTTATAGTTTAGATTATGTCAAACTCATGCATTCTCTATTAAGGTAATTTCATATTCTTTACTTCCTGCTCTGAGTCGTGAACCTATGAGCAGAGGTGTAAWGTAACTCATTACAACTACTCTCGTTACTGTAATTTAGTATCTTTTCTGAGTACTTTTTGTTGTTGTTGTATTTTCATTAAAGTAACAGTACTTCTACTTGAGTAATATATTCCAGTACTCTTTCCACCCCTGGTGTGTGAGGGAAAATATAGTTTGTGAGTGGGAGTGAGTGAGTGGGCGAGGGAAAGAGTGTGAATGGGTGAGTGAGTGAATGTCAGCCGGTCCCATGGATAAGTAAGATGTAACAGACGGGTGAATGATGGATTGAAAGGGTGAAAGAATGAGACATGTTTATTTCTGGAATATGAAGTATATTGAAGTCTGCCAACTTTATTCTTTATGTACTTTATTTTGCATTGCTTAAAGTAACAGTACTCCTACTTGAGTAAGATATTTCAATTGTCTTTCCACCCCTGCCTACGGGAACCTTCAGGTCGAATGTCTCTTGAGTCCTGCTGCTCCTTGGCCACTAGGTGACGCTAGCAAACTATAATAAACACACCATTGCTCCCTCTGTTGCTTTACCACAGTAAGATTGCATCCAATGCACAGAGGAATTCAACAAGCAGTTTTCTGTAGAGTTCCTCGTCGCTGCAGACGGTCATTGTGCCTCTCAAGGAAGGCAATAGACTGTATAGTTATCACCTGAATAGGATTCTATCCCTTCAAAAACTATACAACCTACTACCTCACCTCGCCAGGACACACTCACCCTAAAGACTGACGGATGAGGGGGGAATGTCATTCAAACACACACAGCGAGAGGCGACAACAACACACTCACCCTAAAGCACACTTTCACTCAAACACAATAGGGCCATATCACAATAGGCCCCAATCGCTGTAAACCAAATAAAGAATTGGGTGGTCTAACAGAGGAAATGTTGCACATCCTCATGTTATCCTGGAACATTCAGTGAATGGATGTGATATGCTAATTGTTAACTTCCACACAGAACACAGACAGGCTGCAGGCAGGTGTCCAGGCTGGGGAGATGGATGGGACAGCCAGGGGAAAATGGTCTGGCTTCAGGGGTATTGACGATTGGTCTGTCTCCTTAGGAAAGACAGTAGATTGTATAGTTATGTCAGAGGGAGGACATATACCCCACAACTATTCAATCTACTACCTCAGTCTCAAGGACAGGTGCTCAATTTATCATCAACCCGGAGAGGAGGTCAGGACTTCTACTGGGAATCTGGGAGAGAAAGAGAAAGAGAAAGAGAGAAGGAGAGAAGGAGAGAAAGAGAGAAGGAGAGAAGGAGAGAGAGAGAGAGAGAGAGAAGGAGAGAAGGAGAGAAGGAGAGAGAGAGAGAGAGAGAGAGAGAGAGAGAGAGAGAGAGAGAGAGAGAGAGAGAGAGAGAGAGAGAGAGAGCATGTGTATGTTTAGTGGTTGATCATTACTGTACATAATAAACACATACACACACCTTTGCACATTTGCATTCAAACAAATGGTCACACATAGAGACACACACATTCAGACACACCACAGGACAGTAGATTTAACCAACTTGAATAATCAGTCATAAACATAAACTCGGCACAGGTCCAGATTATTCAAATGACATCCCCCACTACGGACTGAAGAGTTAGTCTGGTAACAGTTTTATAGGGAATTACCTCCAAGGAGCAATTTCCTCTTTGGTTTTRGCTCTGATGTTTAAACCTGGGCCTGGTTCAACTGCTTTGCTTTGTGTGAGCTGTGGAGCTGAACCCGAGGATTCATCAGTTCATATTAAGGCAACGACAGGTGTGTGTCTGTGTCACTGTGACAGTTATAGAGAAAAGCAGGCATGTGATCTGATCGCTACGGAATCGCTAAAGGTAGCTTAGGCCAAAAGATGAACGAAATAATAACAAAAGAATGCAGTCGCTACGGAAAGTGTGTTAATTTGTGCGAGTCTAAAGCGTAACTCACTGGCATTCAGAGAAGTTGGCATGTAATAAAGGAGAGCTGTGCCAGGAATTAGTGCCCATTTTCTTTAGAAACTTGGCTCTTTCCAGCCCTACAACCTTACGGTAGCTTGCTGTTTAACAGGCAGAAGTAAAAAGCTGAATTCTAACCCCCAGTTGCCTCCTCCTAGCGTGTACAGAGCTGTGTGGATAGCCTGAACAGAGCTGTGTGGATAGCCTGAACAGAGCTGTGTGGATAGCCTGAACAGAGCTGTGTGGATAGCCTGAACAGAGCTGTGTGGATAGCGTGTACAGAGCTGTGTGGATAGCATGAACAGAGCTGTGCTGATAGCCTGAACAGAGCTGTGTGGATAGCGTGAAAAGAGCTGTGTGGATATCGTGAACAGAACTGTGTGGATAGCGTGAACAGAGCTGTGTGGATAGCGTGAAAAGAGCTGTGTGGATATCGTGAACAGAACTGTGTGGATAGCCTGCAAGCAATGCAAAGGAAGGAAGGGAACAGGATGAAAACAAAATAATAGCGCTTTGGCCATTTTAGGGAGTTGCTTGGCACTCTTAAGTGACAACATCTGTGGGGCAGAAACCTGTGAAACTCTCACACCGCTTCTTTCAATTCATTGGATTGGATCTCAGCTGGGTCTGACTGTTTTACTTGTAAAAGGTGACACTATTATGCCCATCTGAGTGGATAAGCTCAATGACATTTACCACTTTGCAGCGTCCATCATTTCGAAGAGATGAAGGTGAATGAAAACTGATCAAATTCCATTGTTTTTATGCTGACATGGTATTTGATAGTGAGCTATAAAGATGTTTCTATCATTTCTACCATAACAAGAGAGTCTCAAATGTCCCCCTAAAACTATGTGGTTGTTTTTCTCAGTGTGGAAGCCATTTCCAGCTCTTTGAAAAAGAGCTCAGTGTTAGCTGTGCCAACTAGAGTTTGAAGTACCAGCTGGGCAGAGCAGCCCGCGCCCCCCAGGGCCATGCTTCGGCTGGGTGGGTTGGGCCAGCTCAGGCAGTGTTACGGTAGATGATGGTCAAACCATGAAGAGGCCCCGCCGCTTTGCATAAATTAGCATGTGAACCATAGCCTCTGAAAGGCACCAGGGCAGTTCATTAACATTCTGAATTCCTATTTGGCCTAATTAAGGCAGACAGTGATTGAAATGTTTTGGCAGGCTGTGAGGCAGTGTGTAGGAGTGCCAGGGACTGCTATGTGGGGGAGAATGAGAAGGCAGTGGGGCAGGGATGGAGTGGAGGTCTTAATTGAGATGTTGAATTAATTATACGGCAAATAAGAGCCTCTTCTGACTGGTCAGTGTACATAGACGAGACAGACCGAGGGGGACTGATTTCTATTGACAAAAATAAGTGATTAAAGGCTTAGGGCTGAATCCTAACTTGTGAATCCTAACTTGTGAATCCTAACTTGATACATGAATGTGTTATGAAGTTTACCTTAGTTTGAGGTATTTCGATCTTCAAGTTAGAGAAAAATAATTCAATTTCCAGGCTGTGAGTATACAATTATTTAGATGTCTTAATAAGGTCAAATAAGAAATGCGTTTTGAAATACGTTTTCAGTTGGATTTTGTTGGAGTAACTCCACATTTCTTCGTTGATGATTTTCTGGTTGTTTATGAATAATTAACAACACAGCCCGCAGACCGGAAGTTTAACAAAGGAAATAACTTAAATGTAAATGTAAATGTAAGATAGTGGTCAATTTCAAAATGGTAAAATATCTTAAGAAAACAAGCGTAGCACATTGGTAACACTTGATCAAAGATAAGTTTTCAGTAATCACTTGTATAGTTTTGGTAGCAAGTTTAGTACGAAGAAGCTACACAACCTTTTGCATACCATTTTTCTATATGAAACCCACCCTTCTGTTTGAAGTGCTGGTAGGCAGTAACTACCCACCGAACAGTGCTTCATGAGGATGATGGGCCTCATAGTTCTGGGAGAGGTTATGGTCAAGCCTGAAGACTGGATACATGACAACAGATGATGGGATTGACGGTGAGAATCCATAATATGATATATTTGGTGTTTTACCTGTATGACTATATGTCCTAATTATATAAATACAGATCTGCAGGCTTGGTAGATGTCAATATCATACAAGACAGTGAGTCATATTTGTGCACATAATATATAACCTACACGAAAACAGGCACATTTAAACTTGGAKAAGAGATAATACTTACAAACATTAAAAAGTTTAAGTCAGCAAAAAGCTGGATCCTTATAATCAACTGTTCAAATCCCAGGCTTCTCACTCACTGACTTCATTGGACAAAAGAAAATGGCTGCCGTGGTAAGTAAGAGAGAGGAGCTGTCTTCCTGTCACCTCTCCTGTACACTTTTTCTGACAAAGACATCATCAGAAAATGCTGTTTCTGTGTTTCACCTTATAGAAAGATGCCCGGACAGAGTAAAACAACCGTCGCAATAACAAACTTGGTTCTAATGTTCCATACTGTGGATTAGCTGGATTACGAATCACTCGCGATTAGTATTTTGCCACGAGCACAATACGAAAAATATCTAACAKGAGTTGGCGATGGTCCACGGGGATCGGTAAAACACTGGGCATGACCGAGAGGGAAAAGACTGGGGTAGAATCTTGTACGCTTCTCCCTTCAATATCCTGTGCCAAGAAATGGGCATTGTCTGTGTGCCAGGCTGAATCTCAATGAACCAAAAAGCAGTTGATGTAGTGGAGGGAGCATGGCGATGCTCGCCACTGACAGGGGAGGGGGAGGGGAATATTGGCACTGAAGCAATGGGAGTCTGCCATGTAAAAAAACAAAGATGTGCATGTAACAATATCATAACTACTATGGCATCGAACCAGACTTACACCATCGCAACATCAGCTAGATCCTGTGCTCAAGTTTTCAATTCTGAGAAATGTCCAGAGAGAGGGGTAGAGCTAATGCAGTAATAGACTGATCCTGTCTGTGTGCTCCATCCGTTGAGACTATTTGTAACACATCCTGTTTATTTTCCCTCTCTCTCTCCATTTGCCAGGAATTTACAATGATCTTCTGCCTAATTAATGTAAACAGTTTTTTCCGCTTTACAATTAGAAACACTTTGTTCGCCTGCCACTTCAGTATGGTAATGATTGAAAAGGAAGTGGCTATTATCACGTTGAGTTCGCCCGTTTGCAAGCATCTGCCTCTGTTAATGTTTTGAGCCCATTTTGTTTAGAACAATACGTTATTTAGTGTCTGTTTCAATACATATCCAATCAATTATGAACAATGTTTTCAAGCATGAAATCAATGGTGAAAAAAGCACGTTACTCATTTAGTATTCACATATATTTAACATGGATTTAGAAGAGATCAGTTGATCAATTCACCAGTAGACAAACAGTGTATGACAGAGTTGATCTGACAATACTGCTTTCAAAATATGTTTTGCTTTAAATCAGTCAGCATTATTAAGCCAGTGTACTGTTTGAGTCAATCAGCATTTACTTCCAATCTTAAGTATGCATGTACATAACCAACCTCTGCAACAACAACAAACATTCCACCATATTGTTCTGTACAGTACTATGGACGTGGTGTGCCTCTCCTTTCCCATAGCCAAGTAGTAAACGTTCAGTTTCTTCCTCGTGTGCATGTTCCAACTCTCCAGCCTACCCTTTCTGCCAGACTCAGGCTCCACATCTTTTCTTCTCACTTCAATTCTCTATTGAGCCTAGTACAGGTGAGTTGTAAAATCCTCCAGCATAGATACACTATATATCATATTGAGCCTAGTACAGGTGAGTTGTAAAATCCTCCAGCAGTAGAATACACTATATATCATATTGGGCCTAGTATAGGAGAGTTGTAAAATCCTCCAGCATAGATACACTATATATCATATTGAGCCTAGTATAGGAGAGTTGTAAATCCTCCAGCATAGATACACTATATATCATATTGAGCCTAGTACAGGTGAGTTGTAAAATCCTCCAGCATAGATTACACTATATATCATATATGAGCCTAGTATGGTACCTAAACACTATATGTCTAGACTAAAGCAAGTACACTTTGGTATAGTACAGTAGCCTACTTCTGTTCCTACATTGACAACGACAGAAATTATTCATCATGTAAATCGGCTCGATCCTAGGATAATGTCCTGGTTGCAAAATAGCGGGCCCAAACAGAAGTATATCTGCGTTGACCTTGTTTGACTCCATCCTGTGGTCTCTGGAGCCTCCGCGTAGCGTGGCATAGCAAATCCCTATTTTGTGTGCACTAATAACATGCAGCAACTAACTGCACTAAATCATGAACAGACCTAGATGATTGATTAACATTTAATGGATACATCTTTCACTTTGTTCAATATTCATCCCCATAGATTTGTTTAAAAGAAAACAAATAATTTAATTTCATACAGGCCTTATGAATATTGATACAAATTTGAACAATTACGGTCTTATACTGAATTCAAGTTTGTAAGCTGTTAGGGCTAAAAGGCTCCATAACAGCTTCTACCCCCAAGCTATAAGACTGCTGAACAATTAATCAACTGGCCACCAGACTATTTACATTGACCCCCCCCCCCCATTTGTTTTGTACACTGCTGCTACTCGCTGTTTTATATCTATACATAGTCACTTCACCCCTACCTACATGTACAAATTACCTCTAACCTGTACCCCTGCACACTGACTCTGTACCAGTGCCCCTGTATATAGCCTCGTTATTGTTATGTTTATTGTGTTACTTTTTATATATTTTTTCTTAACTCTTCTTGAACTGCACTGTTGGTAAGCATTTCACGGTAAGGTCTACACATTTTGTATTCGGCTCATATGACAAATAAAGTTTGATTAATTTGTTAGGATAACACCTATTGTTATTTTTCAGAGCCATGTTATATGGTCTACTACTATAAAATATGTTCACTTAAATCCAGAACTTTTCCTCGATTTTGTAGCAGTTGGATACATCAGAGTTAACATTACTTTCAATATTGTTATTTTTTTACTTCTCATTGGCCTTCAAGTACTTTCCCAAAATTGGATTGTTTGAGTATGCTTATAGTTCCTGATGAAGGCAATGAGACTTTGTTCCTGGTAACCAGTGGGTCACTGTAACCGGGGGGGAGGAGACACAAATAACAGGGGATATGAATGGCCTGGCTTCCAAAAGAACACATCATCAAGTAACATGACAAGTTCATCTGAGGAGAACGCAACGAACAAGGGGAGGAGGAGCTGGTTTTCGGTCTCTTCCTCACCTTCCCTGCCCCCACCACTTTTTTATATTTCTCTCTTACTGTAGATTTGGCTTTCTGTATGACGTGCTCTCTCTCTTTCTCACACACACAAACATGCACATACACACCATCACACACACACAAACACACACATACACACCATCACACACAAACACACTCGCACACTCGCACACTAAGCAAATAATAGAGTGTAGGTAATATTCTAAAACTGGAGAAAAGAGTGTAGGCCTTGGCTACATGAGCAATTTATTAATGCTGTGCATTGTAGTAAGTGTACGTGTACTGACAAAATGTCGACTTGACGTCCCTTTGTTGAAAGTAGAGCCTCTGTTAATAATCACGAGCCACTTCAACATCAATCCAGACCTTTTCTTCTTCTTCTATTAACGTGATCGTTTCTGCACGATCTTAATTGCCGCATGCCAACAATAAATAACAATAACAACAATAACATCCAAAATTCTGAACTACCCTAGAGAAGTTAAAGCTACATTGTGAGYGCAGAAATGCTGAAATTGAGACCCTAAAATCATACTATACTCTACGAACCCCTTCATGCATAGAAAATTACTTGCATCAGAATGATCTGGTTCATACTGGTTTCTGGACAGGTCTGTAGGAACCAGCAGTAACTAACAGACCGTTAGTTACCAAAGAAGTAGTCCCCCCCATTCCTTATCAGCTCATTTAACGTTGTAATTTAGTTTGACATCTCTTTTTAACACATGTGGTAGAGAGAGCTTTTGTGTTACACAGCCACCAGGGCTTTCTAAATAGTTGTATTTTTTAGATGTGACTGTATTATGACTTGAACTGTCATAATAGTTAATGCAAAAACCTTAAGATCAGGGTCTCAATTTTTTTATATTTCAAATCATCCAAAACATCAGCACATCATAACTGTTTGTGTGTGCAGACATACAGTAAATATGTTACAGACACATTGTAAGTGACTTTGAATTTCTGAATATAATCAAAATAACAAAACTGTCCATATTCATATTGTGGCCGCTAATACTAGAGCCTACCTGTTGACTTTATTATGTTCACTATAGAGCTGCTCTATTTTTGTGAGAGTCTTCTTTTGATCATACCAATTGTATAGTGTTTGTATAGTATTGTATGGTATACCAATTAGATAGTGTTTGTATAGTATTGTATAGTATACCAATTGTATAGTGTTTGTATAGTATTGTATGGTATACCAATTGTATAGTGTTTGTATAGTATTGTATGGTATACCAATTGTATAGTGTTTGTATAGTATTGTATGGTATACCAATTGTATAGTGTTTGTATAGTATTGTATRGTATACCAATTGTATAGTGTTTGTATAGTATTGTATRGTATACCAATTGTATAGTGTTTGTATAGTATTGTATGGTATACCAATTGTATAGTGTTTGTATAGTATTGTATRGTATACCAATTGTATAGTGTTTGTATAGTATTGTATAGTATACCAATTGTATAGTGTTTGTATAGTGTTTCCTCCACAACAGACAATGCAGGAGAATGGATGCTGATTTCTCACTATGTTTTAAACCTTATGGAATTGAATTCTGCGAGAAAGGTAAACCGCACTGTAAATATGCAAAAGTCCTTTTATCTAAAAACACTTCCCTTTTAAACCTTTGAGAGGCGGCGCTGGTGCAGTTTGTTTCTTTTTAGGGCTGTAGGATTTATGGCATAGTAGTGTGATTAGGCTTTCTTTGCCTCATAGCGATGCATTAAATGTTATTGTTCACTAAAAGCCTGAAAGGCCAGAGCCAGCCATGAGACCACTAAGAGGCATGTGTCTTTATCCTCGGGTGACTGTTCTACCTAAAACGTCCTACACAAACAAAGCTGTCCATCACATTCAATATAAAAGAATGCATCTCGTCCTGAGCGGCTGCCTCATGCGCTAAACGTTTGACCCTGAAGTGAATAGCTATCACTGTAGCAAGCTTCACTGGGTTAACAAAGTGCATAATATGCTCGTCGTCTAATTCTCTTTACCTCTTCATACAAAAATCTGCTTAATTTATACCGTTCAGTAATGGCAGAGACTAGGCGGCGGGGGCGAGGCAGACACGTGTACAGGAGGAAGATGATGGTGGAAAAGAGGAAAAGATAAAAGATAGGAGTAAAGAAGAGGTAAATGGAAAAAATAGAGTCGCAGGGCGCTGGCTAAGAAGCAGTATTAAACATGGAAATACCTGGAGGTAGATTTTGTAAAGGACAGAGCAGGGATCTCGGCAGACATGACCCGAGGGGAACAGGCCATGTTGGTGGAGAAAAAAGGGTGAGAAGAAAAGAGAGGAGAGCGCGTTTCCACATCCCTCTCTTCCCCCTGCAGAATGAGGGAAAGGCTGAGCGGCGTGCTGGCGAGCAACCCCACTGAGCAGTCCATGCCATGCCCTCCTCTCTCCCTGCCCTCCTCTCTCCCTGCCCTCCTCTCTCCCTGCCCTTCTCTCTCCCCGCCCTTCTCTCTCCCCGCCCTCTTCTCTCGCTGCCTGTCTGCCCTCCTAAATTGAGCTCTTGAACTTTGAAATCCTCTCTAAAATAGTGGCTGTAAGGAACAATGAAACAAAGTCACCCCACAAGGCCCTTAAACCCAGAGACTGACAGTATATCATCATCAACACACCTCACAGTAACACACTGAGGCAGAGGGAGCAGGAAAAAAACACGAACGCGGAGATAGGTATCAGAATTAAATACTCACATCGGTTCTTGCACCCCAAAAAGCTTTGCCAGACTTATTATATCAAAACAAGTCAATGCTGGAGATCTCCGCTGCATTTGGGGAGAAGAAGAGGAGGAGTTAAAGACTGCAGAGCGTGCAGTGAAGCCTTTTGTCAGCAGTTGGCATCAGTCCCAGGTAGTACATGCCTCACAATTCCCATTTTCGGTAGTCATTACAGACGTCTGTAGCTGTTCTGCACCTGCCTGTGTCTTTGTTTTGAATTGAAGCAACACTGAGGGTGAGGAAAACAGGGAACAGACGGCAGTAGTAAAATAAATACAATGACAGAGTTCCATGGGACTCCATGCCAAGGAAAATTTAAGTCACCAAAATAATCCAGTGTCACTGTGCCAAAAAGTGTCTCCCCCCCTTCCTCCTCTGTATGTCCACCAGAGAGAGACATAGACACATACAGTATGTCAGATAAACAAGTGCTGCAGGCAAGAACTGTCATCATGTTCTTCTTTTCTCAGGCATTATCCCGGGCAGCTCTCTCTGTGACGTCATCATGCTCTACTTTTCTCAGGCATTATCCCGGGCTGCTCTCTGTGATGTCATCATGCTCTACTTTTCTCAGGCATGATCCCGGGCATCTCTCTCTGTGACGTCATCAAGCTCTTCTTTTCTCAGGCATTATCCCGGGCTGCTCTCTGTGATGTCATCATGCTCTTCTTTTCGCAGGCATTATCCCGGGCAGCTCTCTYTTTGACATCGTCTGCTCTTTTGTTATTTTCCCATTTATTTCTGTCCTTCAATGTATCTCAATCTTCATACACATTCCTCCCAATGTGTTTTCTTGTATAGATTCCCCTTTTAATAAACCCTAACAATTATCTAGAAAGAAATAAGGTTGCCAAAACTTCAGGAGCGAGCGCAGAGAGGAACTGGAGAATACTCCCTTTACAAATCTTTCTCTGTGTCTCTCTCTTCCTGCTCACCAGCAGTGAGCTTGTAAAAGTTTCAGCTGCAATGGCCTGGGCCAGCCTCCGTTGGCAGCGGTTCAAAGGAGTACTGCCTGCTTCTAAGTCTCTGTTAGGCAGCTCGGGCTGGCTCCCTGCTCTCTCTCTCACTCCACCCTCAATTGGGAAAGCTTCAGGGGCAGTGGCCACACTCAGGCATCCCTCTTATGGCATTGCCAGTTCAGGCAGTGCACAGTAACCAGCCATCTTTTTCAGTTTTATTAGGGCAAGGGTCAAAATCTCTCCAAGACTCTGACGATCACATACTGAACAGTAACAATAGGACTGTGTGCTCTGGTCTCTCATGTGTATGTATGCCCAGCAGAGAGTGAGAGAGAAAATGCAGGCTGTTCTCTAATGTAGCGCTACTTCCTGGATCCCTTGTCCTCCATTTCAGATGTGTGCCAGGCAAGGCAGGCAGACAGGAAGGCAAGGCAGGCAGACAGGAAGGCAAGGCAGGCAGGAAGGCAAGGCAGGTAGGAAGGCAAGGCAAAGCAGGCAGACAGGAAGGAGGCAGGTAGGAAAGGCAAGGCAGGTCAGGAAGAGGCAAGGCAAGGCAGGCAGACAGGAAGGCTCAGAGGCAGGTAGGTAAGGAAGGCAGGCAGGCAGTAAGGCAAGGCAGGTAGGAAGGCAAGGCAGGCACGGAAGGCAAGGAGGTAGAAGGCAAGGCAAGGCAAGGCAGGCAGACAAGAGTCGAGGCAGGTAGGAAGGCAAGGCAGGCAGACAGGAAGGCAAGGCAGGTAGGAAGGCAAGGCAGGCAGGCAGGCAAGCTGACAAGTAGGCAAGATGACAAGCAGGCAATCAGACAAGCAGGCAAGGTATTTAAGGCAGGTAGGACAGAGCAGGCAGACAGGCAGGCAGGACAGGCTCTCGTGAGGTTCATGGCTGTTTGCTCTAGAGTTCACAGCAGGTTCTGAATGCCTCACCCGAATTACTGTATACAACTCTGGACTTGGCTAGTCCTGGGAGCCTCTGTCTGTCACGCCCTGACCATAGTTCGCTTTGTATGTTTATATGTTTTGTTTGGTCAGGGTGTGATCTGAGTGGGCATTCTATGTTGTATGTCTAGTTTGTCTGTTTCTGTGTTTGGTCTGATATGGTTCTCAATCAGAGGCAGGTGTTAGTCATTGTCTCTGATTGGGAACCATATTTAGGTAGCCTGTTTTGTCATTGTGGGTTGTGGGTGATTGTCTATGTTAGTTGATGTTGCATGTCTGCACTCGGTTTCATTAGCGTCACGKTCGTTTGTTATTTTGTTTAGTTTGTATAGTTTGTTTAAGTGTTCTTCGTTTAATAAATAGAAGAATGGATTCACATCACGCTGCKTTTTGGTCCTCCTCTCTTTCTCCCAAAGAAGATTGTGACACTGTCAAATGTGTTCTTTCCTTTCATGTGAAGGATTTTAGTTATGATACTTCTGTTGATTTGAATATAATTAATAGATTATATTTGTCAATACAATCTTTTTAGAAATGTGTACAGCAATGTAAATGTTATTTTCAAAGGTTGAATAAAAATACAATAAAAAAAATCTCCACTTGATATCGAGAATCTTTCATTGGTATAAAATGGGTAGTATAAGTTGATGGTTTATGATCAGAAAACAGTAACCCAACCACCCACCAACTACTGCACATAGGTCTCCTGTTCCACCGAGACACTCAGGTGCTATGACGGCCTGACCATTACAGTCTGTTTGCACAACTGTGCCTCTCCCACAGCCAGAGTCAGAGCAGGACACTGTCCTCAAGGCAAGATGTCACCCCAGGGCAGGGAAAGGCTGTGTTGTATCATGGTTAAATTGAGAGTGACTGACTGATCTACAGATAATAATAAGTAGTTATTTATGATGCAAGGTGATTTGTAGATCGGTCAGTCTTGACTCGCCTTTAAAGCCGGCTGCAATGTGGAACACGCCGAAAGTCTCTCTGTGCCAGGCCCAGTACGGCCTGCTCTTCATTTCAGGAAGGTGTTTCCTCCACTACCCTTAAAAGATCTGATCGGACTGGATTTGTTAAAGCAACATGGCAGAAACTGGGTGGTGAAGCTATTGCTTAAACCTACCAAGTTGTCTCAGATTTATAAAAGGGGAGTAAAGGAGGACATAGGAGATTGAACTTCTTGGAATGAAATGCAGCCTGGTGGCTCTGCAAACAGCCTCAACCCTAGCCCAGTTATCAGGAAACACGTTGACCCTTAACACAGCTAGCTGTCTGGCAAATGGAAGGTCAGATGTATTTCACATCTCTATGTAGGCTAGTGTTGTTACAAGAGGAAGGGGCAGCAGTAACATACTGTACCCTGTTTGTGTACATTTGAAGGAGTGTGCTGGGGAAGAGAGAGATATGAGTCAACCCAGGGATTAAAACAAATGTGTCTGGATACGTAAAATCAGTCAAATCTAAAATGTCATCTATTCACCTACTGTCACTGAACAGAACTTTGTAAGTCTACAAAAATTCATGGCAACTCTGAAAACTTCTTGTGATCCAATCAAAACCCATGTGTGCTGTGACTACTAAATGTATAGCTGTTAATAAAACATTTTTTTGCATACAATGTACTTTGCAAATTGGTCCTAATCATTTGATAATCCCTTGCAAACCACACTGTTTTCTAATCATAGGTGGTCCATATGCCTTAATGATGCTAAACCACTGTACACGTGAATATACAGTACAGTGCTGTGTGTGTGTGTGTGTGTGTAGAAGTTGATGTGGAATGAACTTAATGGTCTATGAACTTAATGGTCTCTGTAGCCCCAGAACACACACTCTCCACTGGGACCCTCCATTAGCTGCAGGTTTACCCATGCACGCACGCACACACACGCACAGACACACAACCCTTGCTGGTGGTGAAATCCTCCTCTGGCATACGTTAGAGTTGCCCTCCCTCTTCGGGGAATCCTGGCTTTCCTCTCTCTTTTACTTGTACCAAGTATTTTTCAGACAAGGGTTTAGCAGTTTAAGGCAAAAGCAAAGTGTAACATTATCCAGTTTTTCTTATTTGGATAWTTTTAGTGTGTGGATTGGAAATACTTGAGAGGCTGATGAGAAATGTAAAAAGGCCCTTGATTTTTTTCTTTATTAGATTTCACACAACACTGGATCGGCATCGGCCTGCTCTAGTAAACTTTTCCTAATGTCACCATTTGACTGTTGTGCCTTGTCTTTTTGCTGTGTGGAGTTTCCATGGTAACACCTGAGGGAGAACACTGGGGTTCCAACGAAGACAGATGCGAGGCCGCTGTTAAGGAGAACTATTGAAATGTGATTCTCAGGAAAATGTGACGTCCTGGAGTTAAGTCTAACCGTTTTGTATCGTATCTACAATTAGATGTCTCGACTGATAAACACGTGGTTGTTTATTTCAAACAAATAAAACAATTCTGAAAAGGGGGGGACCAAACCCACGCTACCGGATATTTCACTCAACAATCAAGAATACGGTTACTAGCAGTGGAGGCTGCTGATAATGGCTGGAAAGGAGCTAATGGAATGGCATCAAACACATGAACACCATGTATTTGATGTATTTGATACCATTCCACTAATTCCGCTCCAGTCATTACCACGAGTGAGTCCAAGGGCTTCCGAGTGGCGCAGCGGTCTAAGGCACTACATCTCAGTGCTAGAGGCTTTACTGGATCGATTCCAGGCTGTATCACAACTAGCCGTGATAGGATGGCCCACAATTGGCCCAGCATTGTCTTGGTTAGGGTTTGGCCAGGGTAGGCCGTCCTTGTAAATAAGAATTTGTTTTTAACTGACTTATGAAGTTAAATGAAGATAAAAAAATAAAACAAAAAATTAGCCTGTCCTCGCCAACTAAGGTGCCACCAACCTCCTGTAGTTTCTACATTTCTTTCCCTCTCATTGGTTGTGCTTTGCGGAGCACTCTGTCTGTAAATAGAGTTCAGAGAGAAGGGCTTATCAGGTGATAGCAACCACACCTCTCCTCATAAACAGGATCATGTTGGCCGGGATCTCTCTCTTGGACTCACACAGCCATGGCCTCAACTGGCTGAGTATACTGCTCTACAAAGGTATACTGGCCTATACCCTATATACAGATCAATTTTTTTCTCACCAAATTCATAGTTACCGTGCTTTGCCTTTGTAGGGCAGTATATACTAACTATGTTTTATGCTAGTATACACTACCATTCAAAAGTTTGGGGTCACTTAGAAATGTCCTTGTTTTTAAAAGAAAAGCACATTTTTWGTCCATTAAAATAACATCAAATTGATCAGAAATAAGGTGCAGACATTGTTAATGTTGTAAAGAACTATTGTAGCTGGAAACGGCTGATTTTTTATGGAATATCTACATATGCGTACAGAGGCCCATTATCAGCAACCCTCACTCCTGTGTTCCAATGTCACACTGTGTTTGCTAATCCAAGTTTATCATTTTAAAAGGCGAATTGATCATTAGAAAACCCTTTTGCAATTATGTTAGCACAGCTGAAAACTGTTGTTCGGATTAAAGAAGCAATAAAACTGGCCTTCTTTAGACTATTTGAGTATCTGGAGCATCAGCATTTGTGGGTTCGATTACAGGCTAAAAATGGCCAGAAACAAATAACTTTATTCTGAAAGTCGTCAGTCTATTCTTGTTCTGAGGGGTCTCGTGGTTGATTTGGAATCCAGTGTACGAGAAACGCTCCATGCACAACGATCATAGATCAGAGATTCCTGTTGTGTATTATTATTCTACTATATTGCCCTGAGAGCCTGGTGCTGGTGGTTCTAGAACATGATGTTGTTTATAATGAATAGTAAAGAGACCTCCTGCCATTGTCCCTGTCTTCAACTCTCCTCTGAACAGCAGTTCCTTCAGGCCCTGATTCATTTAGCCCACATCTTCCTGTTTCATCTTCATTGTTTGCCCTTCCTGAGATACAATATCTCTCTCTTTCTTTCTCTCTCTCTTTCTCTCTCTCTTTCTCTCTACTCGTCTAGATATGCTACGGGCGCCTCTCGTCTGCTCTAAGCTTCTCTAGCTGCTCTGTAGGCGCTCCTCTCCTCTCGTAGCTCTCTCTAGCGCTCTCCGTCTCCTCTCTCCTTTCTTGCTCTCTTTTGTTTCGTCTCCTCGTCTCTCCCCGTCTTTCCTCCTCTCGGCTCTCCTCCTCTTTCTCTCTCGCCGCTTTCGTCTGCTCACTCGTCTTCTTGGCCTCCGGAGTCTCTCGGTCCCGTCGTCTCGGTCTCCTGCTCCAGCTCGTCCGGTTTCCTCATCTTTCTCTCTCTCTCTCTTTCTTTCCTCTCTCTTCTTGTCTTCCTGCTG
>NC_036838.1:56022187-56032877 GCF_002910315.2 Salvelinus sp. IW2-2015
TCTCTCTCTCTCTCTCTCTCTCTCTCTCTCTCTCTCTCTCTCTCTCTCTCTTTGTGTATGACTCACCAGGCTTTACAGTGAACAGGGTTCATGTCCTCAACCCAAAGATTGTATATAAATGGACAAAGTCATGGATCATGTGACACCATTCATACCAATGTGAAGACTCAATAGCACATTTGAACCCAAGGAAGTCAGTTAAGATGGTGTCTCATGGAGACATAAAATGCGCAGTTTGAGCTACTCCAGGAAGTGACGTTTCAGGCTAGCTCAGTGCTGCCCCCTCTCATTAAATAACTCAAGTTGAAGGCCGACCTGGGTACGGCAGGCTGCCATTARTGACTAAATTATCGATATAACGTCTTCTGTGTGTGATTTTAAAATAATCGGTTCAAGGATATATATCTGGTAGATAGTGGTAAATAGTGGTACCATGAATGTCTTGTAATTTTTATTTATTTACACAAATATTTAGCACAAATATTTGCATCCTGTTTCTTTAATAAAACAATGCCTGCAGTAACGTGGTTGGCCTTGAACTCCGTGGCTTCAATGAGAGGGGGCAGTCATTCTCCCCTTCCTCAACCACACTGCCTGCTGGGTCGGCAATAACTGGCAAACTGAAATATCATAATTTCCTCTGGAGCAGTACCTGGCTTTGTGTACTTAATAACATCGTTTCCTGCCAGGTCACTGTTTGCGCAACCTTAAGAATGAGTCTCCTGTCCTGCCCTTTTATTTTTGAGCAGTGTATTTTGTGTTTTGATTTTGTTCTATTTTGTTGTTACAGTTGTTGATGTGTCAGAATGTTGCTTTAAATAGGTTTTCTTGGTATGTCTTGCCTACTTATCATTATGGATGCAATGTTAACCCCCATCCTGTCATGAGTAACACATTCAGCACAAATAACAACAGTAGGCCTACAATACATGTCAAATTGCTGTGAACACACACACTATCCCCCCCATTCCCCCAGTTACAGTCAGCTAGGAGTACTGTCTCTTTAAGATCTTGACGCCCTCTCCCCAACACCCCTGAGGTCATTGGCCTTCCTTAGGCTGTCTGCCAAGTGCTGTGTTACTGTCAAGGGTTTACAGAAATGGCAGCAAAGCTATTAGTCTAGACTCTTTTCAACAGGCAACAGGCTGGCCAGTGTGAGGGGCCAAACAGAGAGGAGAGAGGAGGGGATGGGAGGAGGGGGATTTCATTGAATAGCCTGAATACTGATTTACTGTTGAAACACAGACAGGTGCAGTCTGTAGATGTACATGTGACCTACAGCCCTGTATACTGTAAAGGCTGTATAGTGTAAAGGCTGTATACTGTAAAGGCTGTATATGGTACAAGTGATACTATCATTACTACAGTACGACTGATGTTACTGGTTATGCCTACTGATACAACAAACGATTACTACTACTAATTCTACTAATACAACTAATAATACTGCTACTACAAATACTACTACTACTACAACTAATACTAGTACTACTACTACTACTACTACTACACCTACTACTTATTAAAACTACTACTGTTACTACTAGCATAGTGCCCCTACTAATACAACTAATACTACTACCAATACTACTAACACTAGCTACTACTACCACTACTACTACTATTATAACATAGTATTGGTATTATACTCACATTCATCTAATCTAAATATATAATATAAACTGCTTATATCATATATAATCTATCTATCTATATTCTATACAGTATACTTAATTTTTATCTAATATCTTATATATTCATCTTATGCTTGCTATTGTTTTTTTTTATTTTTTTTTCTACTACTTATATCTACCTACTATCTACTACATCCTACTACTGATTAATAATACTATGTTTACTTACTAGTATATGCCCTTCTATACAACTATATCACTATCGCATACTAAACACTAGTATACTACACATACTTACTATATTATTACTAGTCATTTATGTTACCTACTATCACTACTGTCTACTATACCTAGTCATATGTCCTACTATATTATCATACAATACTACTATTCTCATAACTACAGTGCTATCTTGCTACACTACTACTCTATTACTTACTACCAATTTCTACTACAATTTCTTATAGCTTAATATCCTATATACTTCTCTAATTTTTTTCTTATCTTCTACATTTTCTTTATTTCTATATGATCATATTATATTATTACTTTATTGTTATTATGCCTACTATTATCTTATCAGCATATAACCTATCTATCTATACTTACTCTCTATCTAAATAGCTACTACTATGTCATATACTACTATCTATCTTTACTGAATTACTTAACATCATGTCTATATATACTATCTATCTTACTACTATATTTATCTACACTGACTATATACTTACTACTATCTACTACTATTCTTCTATTCAATATTACTACACTATGACTACTCACTTATACTTTCTACTACACTATCTAATATTACTTACTACTCGACTATCTACATATCTTCTATCTATATCTCTACTAATATTACACTATATGACTACTTACTATCACTATTCTATCTATCTACTCCTACTAATATACTATCTATCATGATACTATCTACTATCTACTCTTATTCTTACATTCCTACTTATATTACTAATTACACTATGACTACTCTACTTACTACTACTACTACTACTACTACTAGCACATGACCTACTACTACTACCTGTTGATTTGACTAACAATACATTACTACCACACCTCTGATTCAGAGGGGTTGGGTTAAATGTGGAAGACACATTTCAGTTGAAAGCATTCAGTTGTACAATTGACTAGGTATCCCCCTTTCCCTTTCCCGTTTACTACTTCACCACCAGTATTATATTGACTAATAATATAGTACAATTCATGAAAATTGTGAAAATGTATTTACAGTTAGAAGTTAGAGTGAAGCCTAAATGCAACGTAAGTACATATTCATAATGAATAACACATGATCATCACACATTTTGCTTATAGAAACATATAGCTGCAAAGTAAATATTGTAGGGGCCTGTGATTGACTACCCCTTTGGTTAAATGATCTGTGCTGTCTGGGTTCCTTGGGCCGTCCATACCCCAATGAAGTTGACCTTTTAAATGGTTATGGTAAGGGTTAGGTCTGGGTTATGGTTTTTAACTAGGCAAGTCAGAACAAATTCTTATTTTCAATGACAGCCTACCAGGGAACAGTGAGTTAACTGCCTTGTTCAGGAGTAGAACAACAGATTTTTACCTTGTTAGTTCAAGGATTCGATCTTGCAACCTTTCGGTTACTAGCACAGCATCTGGGTTAAGGTTAGTGTTTAGGGTACGGACGTCCCAAGGATCCCGTATAGAGGTGACTCTTATTCAATTTGCCTCTAATTAAAATGGCTGTATACTGTGTAATGGCTGTATAGAATCTCTCAAATGTCTGATTTGCGCCCCCATGTGGTGGTGGTGGTGCTGGCTCCTGCAACGCTTGTGGTATACTGACATTCAGCAGCATCTGGTGGTAGAAAGTGGAAACTACAACTATGCATCATATGACGAGCAATATGCCAAAACACCATTCTCCACCATTGGTAAACGCACACAGGTTTACATTCATATACTAGGATGAATGTTGAATCTTTTTTTTCTTATTGTGGCCAAGTCAGAGCACACTTTGGATAGAAGTTGACACTCCTAACCTATCAGAACTCACTATTTCTTCTAAAAAGGATTGAAAAGTCCCCAGATGGAGCAGAGCTGATTAGTGTAAGCTGTAATGGGGGGAGAGGGTAGGGTGGCGTGTCAGGATGTCTTGTCCTGGTGGGGTGGGTGGTAGTGGCGGAGACCTGTTGCCTGCTAGAAATCTGATTAACAGGTAGTAGCCCAGTTGAGGGGACCAGATCCTTTGTGGGAAATCCTCTTGGTGAAGTGGTCCTATGACCAGCCAACATGGCCAGGATCAGTATGGACCCCTGTGGGCAGTCATCGTGGAGGGCTGTGTGTGGGGAGACCACCTGACCATAACCCAGAGTACATCCAATGATCAGCACCCACTTAGAGCCAGTCAAAGGTATATACAGTGGGGAGAACAAGTATTTGATACACTGCCGATTTTGCAGGTTTTCCTACTTACAAAGCATGTAGAGGTCTGTCATTTTTATCATAGGTACACTTCAACTGTGAGAGACGGAATCTAAAACAAAAATCCAGAAAATCACATTGTATGATTTTTAAGTAATTAATTTGCATTTTATTGCATGACATAAGTATTTGATCACTACTAGTAAAGGACCCAGTACACTACTTTAAAAGGACTAGTAAATGCCCAGTACACTAACTTTAATTACAGGACCTAGTAAAGACCCAGTACACTACTTTTAATACAGGACTAGTAAAGGCCCAGTACCTACTTTAATACAGGACTAGGTAAGGCCAGTACACTACTTTAATTACCAGGACTTAGTAAAGACCCAGTACACCTACGTTTAAACAGACTAGGAAAGCCCAGTACACTACTTTAATACAAGGACTAGTAAAGGCCAGTTACACTACTTTTATTACAGGATAGCTAAAGGCCCAGACACTGACTTTAATAACAGGACTAGTAAAGACCCCAGTACCTACTTTAATACAGACTAGGAAAGGCCCAGTACAAACTGATAACTTTAATACAGGACTAGGAAAGGCCAGTACACTACTTTTAATACAGGATAAGTAAAGACCAGCAATTATACCGACTGAGAGGCCAGTACACTATTAATACAGGACTAGTAAAGGCCCAGTACACTACATTTAATACAGGACTAGTAAAGCCCAGTACCCACTACTTTTAATACAGGAATAGTAAAGAACCCAGTACACTCTTTAATACAGGAACTAGTTACAGCGCCAGTACACTACTTTCATACAGGACTAAGTAAAGGCCCAGTAACAACTACATTTAATAGCAGGACTAGTAAAGGTACCTTTCAAGTACCTCACTACTTTAATACAGGACTAGTAAAGGCCCAGTACACTACTTTAATACAGGACAGAGTAAGACCCAGTACACTACTTTATACAGGACTAGTAAAGGCCCAGTACACTACTTTAATACAGGACTAGTAAAGGCCAGTACACTACTTTAATACAGGACTAGTAAAGACCCAGTACACACTTTATACAGGCTAGTACAAGGCCAGTAACTACTTTAATACAGACTAGTAAAAGCCCAGTACACTACTTTAAAGCAGGACTAGTAAAGGACCAGGTACACTACTTAATAACAGGACTAGTAAAGGCCCCCCCACAGTACACTACTTTAATACAGGACTAGTAAAGGCCCAGTACATACTTTAATACAGGACTAGTAAGAACCCAGTACACTACTTTAATACAAGGACTAGTAAAGGCCCAGTACATACTTTAATACAGGACTAGTAAAGACCAGTACACTACTTTAATACAGGACTAGAAAGGCCCCGTACACTACTTTAATACAGGACTGTAAAGCCCAGTACACTACTTTAATACGGACTATAAAAAGGCGCAGTACACTACTTTTAATACAGGACTAAGTAAAGACCAGTTACACACTTATTACAGGACTAGGAAAGGCCCAGTACATACTTTAATAAGGACTAGGAAAGGCCCAGGTTACACTACTTTAATAGCAGGACTAGTTAAAGACCAGTACACTACTTTAATACAGGACGAGTACGGCCAGTACACTACCTTTAATACAGGACTAGTAAGGGCCGCCAGTACACTACTTTAAATACAGGACTAGTAAAGGACCCAGTAACACGTACTTTAATACAGGAATAGTAAAGACCCAGTACACTACTTTAATACCAGGGACTAGTAAAGGCCAGTACAACTTTAATTACAGGACTAGTAAATGCCCAGTTACACTACTTTATACAGACTAGTAAAAGACCCCAGTACACACTTTAATACAGACTAGTAAAGACCCAGTAACACTACTTTAATACCCAGGACTAGTAAAAGACCCAGTACACTAACTTTAAATACAGGGAAAAACCCTTTAGTTTAAAGGCCGCCCCAAAGTTAAACTACTTTTAATACAGGACTAGTAAAGGCCCAGTACACTAACTTTATAACAGGACTAGTAAGACACCCAGTAACACTACTTTAATACAGGACGTAGGAAGGCCCAGTACACTACTTTAATACAGGACTAGGAAAGGCCCAGTACACTATCTTATAAACAGGACTAGTAAACGACCAGTACACTACTTTATCAGGACTAGCAGGCCAACTAGGCCTAGTACAGGCCCCAGTACACTACTTTAATACAGGACTAGTAAAGGCCCCATTACACTACTTTAATACAGGACTAGTAAAGACCCAGGCTACAACTAACTTTAATACAGAGACTAGTAAAAGGCCCAGTACACTACTTTTAATACAGGACTAGAAAGCCCAGTCACTAACTTTATACGACTAGTAAGCACCACGTTTTCGGACGAAAGACCTACACTATTAATACAGGGACTAGCTAAAGACCCCGTACACTATTTAATACAGGCTAGTAAAGACCCAGTACACTACTTTAATAACAGGACTAGTAAAGGCCCAGTACACTACTTTTAATACAGGCCTAGTAAAGGCCAGTACACTACTTAATACAGGACTAGTAAAGACCCAGTACACTACTTTATACAGGACTAAGTAAAGGCCAGTATACTACTTTGAATACAGGGACTAGTAACGGCCCAGTCAACTACTTGTACTACAGGATAGTAAAGACCAGTACACTACTTATACAGGACTAGGTAAAGTGCCCAGTACGATACTTTAATACAGGACAGTAAAAGGCCCCAGTACACTACCTTTAATAAAGGGCTAGTAAAGGCCAGTACATCTATCTTTATACAGGACTAGTAAAGGCCCAGTACACTACTTTAATACAAGGACTAGTAAAGACCCAGTACTACTACTTTATACAGGACTTAGTAAAAGACCAGTACACTTACTTAATTCAGGACTGTAAAGCCAGAGACACTACTTTTAATACAGGACTAGTAAAGCCCAGTACACACTACTTTAATACAGGACTAGTAAAGACCCAGTACACTACTTTAAAGTACAGGATTAGTAAAGGCCCAGCTACACTCATTTAATACAGGACTAGTAAAGGCCCAAGTTACACCTACTACAGGACTAGTAAAGACCCAGTACACTACACAGGACTAGTAAAGACCAGTACACTGACTTTAATACAGGATTAGTAAAGGCCCGTAAACAACTAACTTTATACAGGACTCACAGTAAAGGCCCAGTACACTACTTAATACAGGACTAGTAAAGGCCCAGTACACTACTGCAGGACTAGTTAAAGGACCAGTACACACACCTTTAATACAGGACTAGTAAAGGCCCAGTACACTACTTAATACAGACTAGTAAAGGCCCAGATATACTACTTTAATACAGACTAGTTAAAGGCCAGTAACTACTTTAATACAGGACTAGTAAAGGCCCAGTACACTACTTTAATACAGGATAGTAAAGGCCCAGTACACACTTTAATACAGGACGTAGGTAAAGGCCCAGTAACACTAACTTTAATACAGGACTAGGAAAGACCCAGTTAAGCTACTTAATACAGGACTAGTAAAGGCCAGTACACTACATTTAATACAGGGACTAGTAAAGGCCCAGTACACTACTTTAATACAGACTAGTAAGACCCAGTAACACATAGGAACAGTAGTCTACTATACAGGACTAGTAACAGGCCCAGTAACTCACTTTAATACAGGACTAGTAAAGCCGCATACACTACTTTAATACAGGACTAGTAAAGACCCAGACACTACTTTAATACAGGACTAGTAAAGACCCAGTACCCTACTTTAATACAGGACAGTAAAGCCCAGTACACTAACTTTAATACAGGACTGTAAAAGGTGCCCAGTTACACTACTTTAATACAGGACCTAGTAAAGGCCCAGTACACTACTCTTAATACAGGACTAGTAAAGACCCAGTACACTACTTTAATACAGACTAGTAAAAGACCCAGTACACTAACTTTAATACAGGACATAGTAAAGACCCAGACACTACTTTAAATACAGGACTAGTAAAGCCGAACACTACTTTAATACAGCACTAGTAAAGGCCCAGTACACTACTTTAATACAGGAACTAGTAAAGGCCCAGTACACTTACTTTAATGACTAGAGCCAGTACACTCACTAGTAAAGGCCCAGTACACTACTTTAATACAGGAACAGTAAAGACCCAGTACACTACTTTAATACAGACTAATAAAGGCCCAGTCACTACTTTAATACAGGACTAGTAAAGGCCCAAGTACACTACTTTAATACAGGACTAAGTAAGGCCCAGTACACTACTTTAATCAGGACTAGTAAAGCCCAGTTACCACTATCTTTCAAAAATACAGGGACTAGTAAAGACCCAGTACACTACTTTAATACAGGACTAAGTAGAAGGCCCAGACACTACTTAATACAGGACTAGTAAAGACGCCAGTACACTACTTTAATACAGGACTAGTAAAGGCCCAGTACCACTACTTTAATACAGGACTAGTTAAGGCCCAGTTACACTAGCATTGTAATACAGGACTAGTAAAGACCAGTTACACTACTTTAATACAGGACTAGTAAAGCCCAGTACAACTACTTTAATACAGGACTAGTAAAGACCCAGTACACTACTTAATACAGGACTAGTAAAAGCGCCCAGTACCACTACCTTTAATACAGACTAGTAAAGACCCAGTTACACTACTTTTTTAATAGCAGGACTAGTAAAGACCAGTACATCTACTTTACATACAGGACTAGTAAAGGCCAGTTACACTACTTTAATACAGGGACTAGTAAGTGGCCCAGTACACTACTTTAATACAGGACTAAGTAAAGCCCAGTACACTACTTATATACAGGACTAGTAAAGGCCCAGTGCAACTACTATGTGATTGTAAAAACTAAATGCATTACCAGCATTTGTAACTTGAGTCGTATTATCTGTAGAAAACAGTTAATCGATAATCTTGTGGAATATAAAAAAAATTGCTTGATATATGTTTTCCAGTACTTTGCAAATACAACTTATTACTATGTGAAAACTGAAATGGCTATTCATTTCCTTTTTAGTCGACACTCTTACCCGAGCAACTTACAGTAGTGAGCAAATTCAGTTTTCAAGACTTGTTCATGACGGGGTGCCCCGGTGGAATCAAATCCACACAACATTACAAGTGCCATGCGTACCAACGGATACACATCGTTCTATCTTTAACCGTTAGATGACCATCACAGAGAAGAAGACAGCAACAACCCTCTTACAAGTACAACGATGAATCCTGTGCAAGATACTGTTCTTGATGTATACAATTAACCTTTTTGAACAATGCGAAGTGCAGAATTGTTTGTGTTGTTGCCTGCAATACAAGATGTTCTACTACGAATAATAACAGTCTGCTAATACTATAAAGGCCACCTGCACTACTTTAGTAAAAAAAAAAAATGTTTTTAACAAAAATATATATTTTTTGTTATTTTTCAAGTCTGCTGCTGCAGCATCCTCAGCACCACTAATTCTCATGTCACAGAACAGATCAACAGAAGACCAGAGCTACCGTCCGATCAACAGTGGTTCACACACCACTTGATTCAATCACCCCACACAGCCCAATGTGCAGGACAGAAACATCTTCATAGGCTACCGAAATTATAAACCCACAACAACAAATAACATGAATCGAGCGTCTATGAAGTTCAATGATGTAAAGTAATTCCAGATGTCTTTCTTCACACTCTGTTTTAGCCTTGCGACCCTGTTAGAAACATGGCTTTGTATATATGCAGACTAGTTACGCATACCTACATCAATTGGCAATATCCCCATCCACAAAACAATAAGCAACGCTTTAACAGTCAGTCCATAGAGGCAGACTGAATGCTTGTAAAATCATTCTATTGTTTTATAATTATTTTCAGTTACTTAACATTTGACATTTTATCAAACAAATGCACACGAATAATCTAGATGGATGAGCAAATTGTGCATACTGATTCAATTTACCCCAGCCAATACATGTTTGCACCCCTCACCCCGGATTAGTCTGACCAGCGCAAGCGGATTTTAGAGTCATTTAATTCAGAAACAAAAGTAGACGTGGTGTCACTCACCACAATAAGGGCCACCTGGGAGAAAGTAAAGGCAGTACGAAGGTCCATTCTGGAAGGCGACACTAAATTTTAACTGTTCGGAATCCTGAGTAGGTAGTGTGATGTACGATGAGAGATGCCTTCTCGATGTTGAAAATCTGTCACGCGAGGAAGAATATTAAAAACCCACGTCTGTTGTTCTGCGTGTGTCCCCCCGGTTAGGTAGACGCAAGATTTAAAGCATGGTTTTGAAAAAAATTGGAAAAAATATCCTTCGAAATTAGTCAAAACTTTTTGCCAGATATTAAAAAGATACAGGCTACAAACAGTGGCCTTGCCAGTCTCCAGACCTGAACCCAATAGAAATCTTTGGAGGGAGCCGAAAGTCCGTATTGCCCAGCGACAGCCCCCAAAACCTGAAGGATTCTGGAGAAGGTCTGTATGGAGAGTGGGCCAAAATCCTGCTGCAGTGTGTGCAAACCTGGTCAAGAACTACAGGACAGTATGATCTCTGTAAATTGCAAACTAAGGTTTCTGTACCAAATATTAAGTTCTGCTTTTCTG
>NC_036838.1:56032902-56085613 GCF_002910315.2 Salvelinus sp. IW2-2015
CTACCAACCAGTTAAGAATTCCGGCTCTCACAGACCTGTTAGTTTTTCTAAGAAGCCCTCCTGTTCTCCACTCATTACTGTATTAACTGCACCTGTTTTGAACTCGTTACCTGTATAAAAGACACCTGTCCACACACTCAATCAAACAGACTCAACCTCTTCCCACAATGGCCAAGACAAGAGAGCTGTTGTAAGGACATCAGGGATAAATTGTAGACCTGTACAAGGCTGGGATGGGCTACAGGACAATAGGCAAGCAGCTTGTTGGAGAAGGCAACAACTGTTGCACAATATTAGAAAAATGGAAGAGAGTTCAAGATGACGGTCAATCACCCTCGGTCTTGGGGCTCCATGCAAGATCTCACCTCGTGGGGCATCAATGATCATGAGGAATGTGAGGGATCAGCCCAGAACTACACGGCAGGACCTGGTCAATGACCTGAAGAGAGCTGGGACCACAGTCTCAAAAGAAAACCATTAGTAACACACTACGCCGTCATGGATTAAAAATCCTGCAGCGCCACGCAAGGTCCCCCTGCTCAAAGCCAGCGCAATGTCCAGGCCCGTCTGAAGTTTGCCAATGACCATCTGGATGATCCAGAGGAGGAATGGGAGAAGGTCATGTGGTCTGATGAGACAAAAATAGAGCTTTTTGGTCTAAACTCCACTCGCCGTGTTTGGAGGAAGAAGAAGGATGAAGTACAACCCCATGAACACCATCCCAACCGTGAAGCATGGAGGTGGAAACATACATTTCTTTGGGGATGCTTTTCTGCAAAGGGGACAGGACGACTGCACCGTATTGAGGGAGGATGGATGGGGCCATGTATCGCGAGATCTTGACCAACAACCTCCTTCCCTCAGTAAGAGCATTGAAGATGTGTCGTTCTGATGTATCAAATACTTATGTCATGCAATAAAATGCAAATTAATTACTTAAAAATCATACAATGTGATTTTCTGGATTTTTGTTTTAGATTCCTTCTCTCACAGTTGAAGTGTACCTATGATAAAAATTACAGACCTCTACATGCTTTGTAAGTAGGAAAACCTGCAAAATCGTCAGTGTATCAAATACTTGTTCTCCCCACTGTATATGTAATTCAAGATGGTGTAGCAGTCAGGCGTCTTTGTCTTAATCTTGTCGTGTCCCGTGTATATATATTTTTTCTTCGCAGTTTCTTCGCATATATTTCGTATATATAWAAAAAAAAAAAATTATCCTCAACTCCAACATACTCTCCTGCAACCCGCCTCACCCAATGTGGTATGGATCTGCTATTTTCTTTACTATAGAACCGGAACCCCCAACAGAAGCTAGCCACCTAACTAGCTACCAGCTAGTAGTCAGCTAGCCACTGCTAGCGGTCATCAGCTAACCTTTAGCCCGGACAGCTCCTGCCAGTCTGCACAGTGCGATTCAACCCAGAGCATACCGGACTCTTTTTCCCCACATCTCCGGATTCCTACCGCAAACTCTGAACCTTTTCACCTGGATCATCGTAGCTAGCTAGCAGCTACCCGAGTGGCTACTCCTGGCTAACATCTCTGTCCCGAAGCAAGCACCAATTAGCCTGGAGCTAGCCTATGTTAGGCCCATCTCCCGGCTAGCTGAAGAGGTCCACTTCCTTGGGCTACGTTACCTATTTTGCCAATTGGACTGGACCCCTTTTACTGCCGACACAGAGCTCCGCCGATCCTTCACGACTGGTCTACCGACGTAATCCGCCCGAGGGGGTTTTCACAGGTTCCTCCGTCGCGACGTCCCCTGAATGCCCATTTGCTAGCCTGCTAGCCGCGGCCCGCTAGCTGTCTAGAGYATATCGGAATGTTAGCTGAAGAGGTCCATCAGCCTATTTTCTTGGGCTACAATACCTATTTTGCCAATTGGCCTGGACCCTGTTACTACACGGAGCCCTGCCAATCCATCACTAGTCTGCCGACGTAAATGCCCGAGGGGGCTACAACTGACTCTTCCGTCATGATGTCCCCCTAAGGTTCTTCTGCTAGCCTGCWAGCCCCAGCCCGCTAGCTGTCTGAATCGCCGTGTCTCCAGCCCGCCTAGCTACTCATTAGACCCCRTGATCACTCGGCTACGCATACCTCTCCCTAATGTCAAAATGCCTTGTCCATTGCTGTTTTGGTTAGTGATTATTGTCTTATTTCACTGTAGAGCCTCCAGCCCTGCTCAATATGCCCTTTTGTTCCACCTCCCACACATGCAGTGACCTCACCTGGTTTAAATGGTGTCTCTAGAGACAATACCTCTCTCAACGTCACTCAATGCCTTGGTTTACCTCCACTGTATTCAAATCCTACCATACCCTTGTCTGTACATTATGCTTTGAATCTATTCTTCCATGGCCAGAAACCTGCTCATTTTACTCTCTATTCTGAATGCACTAGACGACCAGTTGTTATAGCCTTTGGCCTGTTGATGTAGAGGTTAATCCAGGCCCTGCAGTGCCTAGCTCCACTCCCATTCCCCAGGTGCTCTCATTTGTTGACTTCTGTAACCGTAAAAGCCTTAGTTTCATGCATGTTAACATTAGAAGCCTCCTCCCTAAGTTTGTTTTAGTCACTGCTTTAGCACACTCTGCCAACCCGGATGTCCTAGCCGTGTCAGAATCCTGGTTTAGGAAGACCACCAAAAAMCCTGAAATTTACATCCCTAACTATAACATTTTCCGACAAGACAGAACTGCCAAAGGATGCGGAGTTGCAATCTACTGCAGAGATAGCCTGCAGAGTTCTGTCATACTATCCAGGTCTGTGCAAAAACATTTTGAGTTTCTACTTCTAAAAATCCAGCTTTCCAGAAACAAGTCTCCCACTGTTGCTGCTTGCTAAAGGCCACCTTCTGCCCCCAGCTGTGCCCTGGACATCATATGTGAATTCATTGACCCCATCTATCGTCAGAGCTCGTACTGCTAGGTGACCTAAACTGGGACATGCTTAACACCCCGGCCGTCCTACAATCTAAACTAGATGCCCTCAATCTCACACAAATTATCAATGAACCTACCAGGTACAACCCCAAAACAGTAAACATGGGCACCTTCATAGATATCATCCTAACCAACCTGCCCTCCAAATACACCTCTGCTGTCTTCAACCAGGATCTCAGCGATCACTGCCTCATTGCCTGCGTCTGTAATGGGTCTGCGGTCAAACGACCACCCCTCATCACTGTCAAACGCTCCCTAAAACACTTCAGCGAGCAGGCCTTTCTAATCAACCTTGCCCGGATATCCTGGAAGGATATTGACCTCATTCCGTCAGTAGAGGATGCCTGGTTATTCTTTAAAAGTGCTTTCCTCACCATCTTAAATAATCATGCCCCATTCAAAAAATGTAGAACCAGGAACAGATATAGCCCTTGGTTCACTCCAGACCTGACTGCCCTTGACCAGCACAAAAACATCCTGTGGCGTACAGCATTAGCATCGAACAGCCCCCGCAACTTTTCAGTGAACTTAGGAACCAATATACACAGGCAGTTAGGAAAGCAAAGGCTAGCTTTTTCAAACAAAAATTTGCATCCTGTAGCACAAACTCCCAAAAGTTCTAGGACACTGTAAAGTCCATGGAGAATAAGAGCACCTCCTCTCAGTTACCCACTGCACTGCAGCTAGGAAACACTGTCACCACCGATAAATCCACGATAATTGAGAATTTCAATACGCATTTTTCTACGGCTGGCCATGCTTTCCACCTGGCTACCCCTACCCTGGTCAACAGCTCTGCACCCCCCACAGCAACTTGCCCAAGCCTCCCCCATTTCCCCTTCACCCAAATCCAGATAGCCGATGTTCTGAAAGAGCTGCAAAATCTTGACCCCTACAAATCAGCCGGGCTAGACAATCTGGACCCTATCTTTCTAAAATTATCAGCTGCAATTGTTGCAACCCCTATTAATAGCCTGTTCAAACTCTCTTCCGTATCGCCTGAGATCCCCAAAGATTGGAAAGCTGCCGCGGTCATCCCCCTCTTCAAAGGGGGAGACATTCTAGACCCAAACTGTTAGAGACTTATATCTATCCTCCCCTGCCTTTCTAAGGTCTTCGAAAGCCAAGTTAACAAACAGATCACCGACCATTTCGAATCCCACCGTACGTTCTTCGCTGTGCAATCTGTTTTCAGAGCTGGTCATGGGGGCACCTCAGCCACGCTCAAGTTCCTAAATGATATCATAACCGCAATCGATAAGAGACAATACTGTGCAGCTGTATTCATCGACCTGGCCAAGGCTTTCGACTCTGTCAATCACCACATTCTTATCGGCAGACTCAACAGCCTTGGTTTCTCAAATGACTGCCTCGCCTGGTTCACCAACTACGTCTCAGACAGAGTTCAGTGTGTCAAATCGGAGGGCCTGTTGTCCGGACCTCTGGCAGTCTCTATAGGAGTGCCACAGGGTTCGATTCTCGGGCCGACTCTTTTCTCTGTATACATCAATGATGTTGCTCTTGCTGCTGGTGATTCTCTGATTCACCTCTATGCAGACGACACCATTCTGTATACTTCTGGCCCTTCTTTGGACACTGTGTTAACTAACCTCCAGATGAGCTTCAATGCCATACAACTCTCCTTCCGTGGCCTCCAACTGCTCGTGAATGCAAGTAAAACTAAATGCATGCTCTTCAACCGATCGCTGCCTGCACCTGCCCGCCCGTCCAGCATCACTACTCTGGACGGTTCTGACTTAGAATATGTGGAAAACTAAAAATACCTAAGTGTCTGGTTATATTGTGAACTCTTTTTCCAGACTCACCTTAAGCATCTACAATCCAAAATTAAATCTAGAATATTTCGCAACAAAGCATTCTTCACTCATGCTGCCAAACATACCCTCGTAAAACTGACTATCCTACCGATCCTTGACTTTGGCGATGTCATTTATAAAATAACCTCTAACACTCTACTCAGCAAATTGGATGCAGTCTATCCCAGTGCCATCCGTTTTGTCACCAAAGCCCCATATACTACCCACCACTGCGACCTGCATGCTCTCGTTGGCTGGCCCTCGCTTCATATTCGTCGCCAAACCCACTGGCTCCAGGTCATCTATAAGTCTTTGCTAGGTAAAGCCCCGCCTTATCTCAGCTCACTGGTCACCATAGCAGCACCCACCCGCAGCACGTGCTCCAGCAGGTATATTTCACTGGTCACCCCCAAAACCAAATCCTCTTTTGGCCGCCTTTCCTTCATGTTCTCTGCTACCAATGACTGGAACGAATTGCAAAATCACTGAAGCTGCAGACTCATATCTCCCTCTCTAAATTTAAGCACCAGCTGTCAGAGCAGCTCACAGATCACTGTACCTGTACATAGTCCATCTGTAAATAGTCCATCAAACTACCACATCCCCATACCGTATTTTTTTTTTTTGCTCCTTCGCACCCCAGTATCTCTACTTGCACATTCATCTTCTGCACATCTATCACTCCAGTGTTTAATTGTAATTATTTCACCACTATGGCCTATTTATTGCCTTACCTCCCTTATCTTACCTCATTTGCACACACATATAGACTTTTCTATTGTGGTATTGACTGTATGTTTGTTTATTCCATTTGTAACTGTGTTGTTGTTTGTGTCGCACTGCTTTGCTTTATCTTGGCCAGGGCGCAGTTGTAAATGAGAACTTGTTCTCAATTAACATACCTGGTTAAATAAAGGTGAAATACAATTTAAAAAATAACGAAATTACATTTAAAAAAAATTGAAGTTGGAATTTACATTCACCTTAGGCAAATACATTTAAACGCAGTTTTTCCACAATTCCTGACATTTAATCAGAGTAAAAATTCCTTGTCTTAGGTCAGTTAGGAGCACCACTTTATTTTAAGAATGCGAAATGTCAGGATAATAGTAGAGAGAATGATTTATTTCAGCTTTTATTTCTTTCATCACATTCCCAGTGGGTCAGCAGTTTACATACACACAATTAGTATTTGGTAGCATTGCCTTTAAATTGTTTAACTTGGGTCAAACGTTTTGGGTAGCCTTCCACAAGCTTCCCACAATAAGTTGGGTGAGTTTTGGCCCATTCCTCCTGACAGAGCTGCGTGTAACTGAGTCAGGTTGTAGGCCTCCTTGCTCGCACACACTTTTTCAGTTCTGCCACAAATGTTCAATAGGATTGAGGTCAAAGCTTTGTGATGGCCAATCCAATACCTTGACTTTGGGTCCTTAAGCCATTTTGCCACAACTTTGGAAGTATGCTTGGGGTCATTGTCCGTTTGAAGACCCATTTGCGATCAAGCTTTAACTTCCTGACTGATGTCCTGAGATGTTGCTTCAATATATCCACATAATTTACATGGTGCCATGTATTTTGTGAAGTGCACCAGTCCCTCCTGCAGCAAAGCACCCCACAACATGATGTAGCCACCCCCGTGCTTCACGTTTGGGATGGTGTTCTTCGGCTTGCAAGCCTCCCCTTTTTCTCCAAACATGGCGATGGTCATTATGGCCAAACAGTTCTATTTTTGTTTCATCAGACCAGAGGACATTTCTCCAAAAAGTACGATCTTTGCCCATGTGCAGTTGCAAAACCGTAGTCTGGCTTTTTTATGGCGGTTTTGGAGCAGTGGCTTCTTCCTTGCTGAGTGGCCTTTCAGGTTATGTCGATATAAGACTTGTTTTACTGTGGAAATATATACTTTTGTACCTGTTTCCTCCAGCATCTTCACAAGGTCCTTTTTGCTGTTGTTCTGGGATTGATTTGCACTTTTCGCACCATAGTACGTTCATTTCTAGGAGACAGAACGCATCTCCTTCCTGACGGTATGACGGCTGCATTGTCCCATGGTGTTAATACTTGCGTACTATTGTTTGTACAGATGAACGTGGTACCTCAGGCATTTGGAAATGGCTCCCACGGATGAACCAGACTTTTGGAGGTCTACAATTCTTTTCTGAAGTCTTGGCTGATTTCTTTTGATTTTCCCATGATGTCAAGCAAAGAGGCACTGAGTTGAAGGTAGGCCTTTAAATACATCCACAGGTACACTCCAATTGACTCATATTTGTCAATTCGCCTATCAAACTTCTAAAGCCATGACATAATTTTCTGGAATTTTCCAAGCTGTTTTAAAGCACAGTCAACTTAGTGTATGTAGACTTCTGACCCACTGGAATTGCGGTACAGTGAATAATACTGAAATAATCAGTCTGTAAACAATTGATGGAAAAATTACTTTGTGTCATGCACAAAGTAGATGTCCTAACCGACTTTCCAAAACTACAGTTTGTTAACAAAAATTTGTGGAGTGTTTGAAAAACCTAAGTGTATGTAAACTTCTGACTTCAACTGTATTGATTTATATATATATATATATATATATATATATATATATATATATATATATATATATATATATATAATATATATATATATATATTTATATTTATTTATACAGTACCAGTCAAAAGTTGGGACACTGTCACACCCTGATCTGTTTTACCTGTCCTTTGCTTTGCTCCACCCCTCACCAGGTGTCTCTGATTTGTTTAATTATTCCCTATGTATTTATTCTTGTGTTTTCTGTTTGTCTGTGGCCAGTTCGTCTTGTCTTGTTAAGCCTGCCAGTGTGTTTTTCCGTCCTCCTGTTTTTCTAGTTCCTGTTTTGTAGTCCTCCCGGTTCCAACCTTTTCTGCCTGCCCTGACCCTGAGCCCGCCTGCCATACCATTCTGTCTGCCCTGACCTCGAGCCTGCACCTATCTGACTCTGACCTGGTTTACGAACTTCTGCCTTTCCTCGACCTGCCTCTTGCCTGCCCCTTGTCTATTAATAAATATCAGAGACTCAAATCATCTGCCTCCTGTGTCTGCATTTGGGTCTCATCCTGTGTCGTTATAGTATGAACTGTCCATGACTGACCCAGCAGACTCGGACCAGCTCCGCAACACTGTCTCCCTGCATGGAGACACAATTGGAAGAAATGAGGAGCTACTCCAGAACCTTTTGGAAGGACTCCATACTTTGGCAGAACGCCATGACCAGGATTTCAACTCATTACTAGAGCAATTCTGTGCACTATCTATCAGGCAGCATGCCACAACTGCAGACCTCCCGGACGCTCACCACTACCAGTGGTGATTTTGTCCAGCCTACCCCGGCTTCCCGAGAACCCCGCTTACCTCCTCCGGAGTGCTATGTTGGGGATCCTGGAACCTGCCGGGCGTTTCTTTCCCAGTGCTCCCTCATCTTTGAGCTGCAGCCCTCTTTGTTTCCTTCGGATCGTTCGAAGATATCATATCTCATAACGCTGATGTCTAGATGGGYGCTCACCTGGGCTACGGCGGTTTGGGAGCAACAATCTGCCATTTGCCTTTGTCTCGAGGATTTAGTGATGGAGGTGAGGAAGGTGTTCGCTTCTCCGGTGTCCGGGAGAGAGGCGGCCCGAAAGCCACTTCTACTATGTCAAGACTCACATACTGTGGTAGACTATATGGTAGACTTTCGCATATTGGCCGCCAAGAGTGTCTGGAATCCGGAGTCCCTGTTCGACACCTTCCTTCATGGATTATTAGAGGAGATTTAAGACGAGCTCACAGCTCAGGAGTTACCCTTGGACCTTGGCTCCCTCATAGCCTTAACCATAAGGATCGATGGGCTCCTACGGATACGCAGGAGGGAGAGGTCAGTTCTCGGCCACACTCGCTTGTCCACGGCTGCTTTTTCCCCTTGGAAGAACCCCGGAAGTCCCCGACGACGGCATTCCCAAGAGGATCCGAAGTTACGCGAGCCCCATCGGGAATCATCGGAGACTCGTTTACTCCAGAGCCTATGCAACTGGGCAGAGCTAGATTGTCGCCTAAGGATCGTTTACGCAGGCAGAGCTCCAACAGTTTCCTGTATTGTGGTACTACAGGACATCATATATTCACCTGTCCAGTAAAAGACCAGGCTCATCTGTAGGTATGTGTATGCTGGTGGGCCATACAGGGAGTCTCCAAACTCCTATTACTCATACTCCTCCCCATGTTATCCTGCTGTGGGGTGACCGGTCTAAATCTCTCCGGGTGCTCATTGACTCTGGGGCTGACTAAAGCTTTGTGGACGCTACTCTAGTATCTGAGCTTGTTATCTGCACACAACTCCTCTCCGTTCCCATGGACGCTAGAGCACTGGACGGACGCTCCAATGGCAGGGTCACTCACAATAAATCAAATCAAATGTATTTATAAAGCCCTTCTTACATCAGCTGATATCTCAAAGTGCTGTACAGAAACCCAGCCTAAAACCCCAAACAGCAAGCAATGCAGGTGTAGAAGCAATACGGTTCCCATTAACCTGTGAGTGTCGGGAAATCACGGTCCATACAGCTTCTACTTATTGAATCTCCCCATGTTCCTGTATTGGGATTTTCATGGCTCCAGAGGCGCAACCCCCTGATTGACTGGACCACTGGATCTATCCTGGGTTGGAGCCCGTTCTGCTACTCACATTGCCTTAAGGCGGCACAGCCTGCCCCGGGACGTCCTCCTGTGGGCTCTGGAAAAGCCTTGGATTTCTCCACCGTTCCCGCAGAGTACCAGGACCTCCTGGAGGTGTTCAGCAAGGGTCGCGCAACCTCCCTTCCTCCGCATTGTCCCTTCGATTGTGCCATTGATCTCCTCCCGGGCACCACACCACCGCATGTGCGGCTATATTCCCTGTCTGGCCCTGAGACCAAGACCACGGAGGAGTACATTGAGTACTCTCTGGCTGCTGGGAGCATTCATCCTTCTGCCTCTACTGCCGGCGCAGGTTTCTTCTTTGTAGAAAAGAAGGACAAGACCCTGCGTCCATTTATCGACTGACGGGGTCTCAATGACATCACTGTAAAGAATTGTTACCCTCTGCCACTCCTCTCCTCGGTATTTGAACCTCTCCAGGGGGCAACCATCTTTTCTAAGTTGGACCTTAGGAACGCCTACCACCCAGTTCGGATACGGGAAGGAGACGAGTGGAAGACAGCCTTCAAAACGGCTAACGGACACTACGAGTACCTGGTCATGCCGTTTGGACTCAACAATGCTCCCACAGTGTTCCAGGCCCTGGTCAACGATGTGCTCCATGACATGATGAGTCGGTTTGTGTTTGTCTACCTCGATGACATCCTTGTTTTCTCCCGTTCTGCTCAAAAGCATGTCCTCCATGTCCAACAAGTCCTCCGGAGCCTCCTGGAGAACCAATTGTTTGTGAAAGCAGAGAAGTGTGAATTCCATCGCTCCACTATCTCTTTTCTGGGATACGTCATCGCTAGAGGGAACGTTCAGATGGATCCTGACAAGGTGAGAGTGGTGGTGGATTTGCCCCAACGCACCTCTAGAGTGTAGCTGAATCGTATTCTGGAATTTGCACATTTCTACCGCCGCTTAGTTCGGTGTTACAGCACCCTGGCTTCTCCCCTCTCTGCACTCACTTCTTCTAAGGTGCCTTTCACATGGTCCCCAGCTGCCGATAGGGTGTTTTTGGATCTCAAGCATCAATTTTGCAAATGTATAAAAAATAAAAAAGCGGAAATATCACATTTACATAAGTTTTCAGACCCTTCACTCAGTACTTTGTTGAAGCATCTTTGGCAGCGATTACAGCCTCGGCTCTTCTTGGGTATGACTCTACAAGCTTGGCACACCTGTATTTGGGGAGTTGATCCCATTCTTCTCTGCAGATCCTCTAAAGCTCTGTCAGCTTGGATGGGAAGCATTGCTGCTCAGATATTTTCAGGTCTCTCCAGAGATGTTTGATCGGGTTCAAGTCCAGGCTCAGGCTGGGCCAATCAAGGACATTCAGAGACTCCTGCATTGTCTTGGCTGTGTGCTTAGGATCATTGTCCTGTTCGAAGGTGAATCTTTGCCCCAGTCTGAGGTCCTGAGGACTCTGGAGCAGGTTTTCATCAAGAATCTCTCTGTACTTTGCTCTGCTCATCTTTCCGTTGATCCTGACTAGTCCCCCAGTCCCTGCCGCTGAAAAACATCCCCACAACATGATGCTGCCACCACCATGCTTCACCGTAGGGATGGTGCCAGGTTTCTTCCAGACATGTCGCTTGGCATTCAGGCCAAATCTTGGTTTCATCAGACCAGAGAATCCTGTTTTTCATGGTCCGAGAGTCTTTCGGTGCCATTTGGCAAATTCCAAGTGGGCTGTCATGTGCACTTTGCTGAGGAGTGGCTTCTGTCTGGCCACTGTACCATAAAGGGCTGATTGGTGGAGTGCTGCAGAGATGGTTGTCCTTCTGGAAGGTTCAGAGTGACGATTGTGTTCTTGGTCACCTCCCTGACCAAGACCCTTCTCCCCCTATTGCTCAGTTTGGCCAGACGGCCAGCTCTAGGATGAGTCTTGGTGGTTCCAAACTTCTTCCATTTAAGAASGATGGAGGCCACTGTGTTCTTGAGGATCTTCAATGATGCAGAAATGTTTTGGTAACCTTTCCTAGATCTGTGCCTCGACACAATCCTGCCTTCCCAAATCATGTCCAATCAATTGAATTTACCACAGGTGGACTCCAATGAAGTTGTAGAAACATCTCAATGATGATCAATGGAAACAGGATGCACCTGAGCTCAATTTTCGAGTCTCATAGCAAAGGGTCTGAATACTTATGTAAATAATGTGGCAGACTAGGGGGTTTGGTCAAAACGTTTACACAGACCAGACACGGACAGAGTAGGATTACCTCGGTTTCAAGGGTGTTTATTTGAATAACAAACCAGAATAAAAGAATAGGGATGAGACCCTCACAAGATACAGGTCTTGCTGTATCCTGTGGGGAACAAAAACTGAACTCCCTCCTTTTACCTCTGGAACCGTCCCCAACTATACGGTAGTAACCTTTCTTCCCCCAGTCCCTTCTCCCATGTGCTGCCCTTCTGGCAGCTTTATGGGACCCGTCCAGAAGGTGAGCAATCAGCCCTTGATTACTCACCAACCACAATCAGCCCCAATTAGTCCTGGCCGGAGAGCCCGTCGAGACCTGGCACGTCCAGCAGAGGAAGTCATCGCCTCGTGATGAATACTCCGTCTGTCACCAGGCCTCGACGAGTCTCCCCCTGGTGGCTGACCTGCTGTACGTTACAATAAGGTATTTCTGTTTTTTATTTTTAATACTCAAAAAATTCAAGAAACCTGTTTTTGCTCTGTCATTATGGGATATTGTGTGTAGATTGATGAGGATTTTTTATATTTTATTTACTCCGTTTTAGAACAGGGCTGTAACGTAACAAAATGTAGAAAAAGTAAAGGGATCTGAATACTCTCTGAATGCACTACATGTATTAGGACGAGCAATGTCGAAGTGACATTGACTAAAATAGAGTAGAAAAGAATACAGCATATACATTTGAAATGAGTACAGCTAAATGTAAACATTATTAAAGTGACTAGTGTTCCATTATTAAAGTGGCCAGTGATTCCATGTCTATGTATATAGGGCATCAGCCKCTAAGGTGCAGGGTTGAGTAACCGGGTGGTAGCCGGCTAGTGATGGCCTTGAGATAGAAGCTGTTTTTCAGTCTCTCTGTCCCGGCTTTGATGCACCTGTTCTGACCTCACCTTCTGGATGAAAGTGGGGTGAACAGGCCGTGGCTCGGGTGGTTGATGTCCTTGATGAACTTGTTGGCCTTCCTGTGACACCGGGTGCTGTAGGTGTCCTGGAGGGCAGGCAGTGTGCCCCTGGTGATGCAGACCAATAATAATAATGGCACAAACCAACCTCTGCTGGGATGTGTTCTGGAGAGTGCAATTCTATAGATATACATTTTGTAGAACAGACATCACACTCTATCATGAAGAATAATGAATACTGTCAGCTCTATTCAACACAATGTCATTTCTGTCGTGCCAGAAYGAGTGTCTGAGTAAAATAACTATTAAAAAGTGTCATGCTATTTCATAATGTATTCCACTGGTCTCAAGATGAGTCCACTCCACAGAAGGTGAAAGTCCACCATAACAAAAACCACATCTAGGTAGCTGGGCGTGTCTTTTTTGTCCATAGTTAAGACACTAGCTGTTCATCTACATGTCTATTTGCGCCACTTTTTTTGGTCATGTGAGAATAAATTGTTGTGTCCGAGACAAAGTTGGTTGGTTATGAGTCACATCGACCATTACATCCAGGAGGGGGGTGTCAAGATGTATATAGTGGACCTGTGCTTGTCCTCTGTGTACTCGTAACACACTCCTCACCCCTAGTCCCACGCCATGTTGGTTCGTCCTGTTGACGTGTCTCTGTCTCTGAAGAACAGATGGTTTTACACGCAAATCCTATTATCAACTTTCTGCTGATGATGAACCATTCAGTTCAAGGCTCCTCACTCTCTTAATTAACCTCCATTGTGTTGAATTGCCTCATTTTGTCTTTCTTTTTACTAAGAACGTTTTCGGTAAAGAGGAGTTTGTAGTTTATTAGAGCCGAAGTCACTGGCCACACCATGTCTGCAGAGAAGGTAACGTTATAGAAACTGTGTTTTGAAGAGCTTTTGTTGTTGAAAGGATGTGAGAGAGGGAATAATGGTGATGAACTTAGAGCATTTCTTTATGTAGCATTTTGATTCAGACATACCGTCATGGCGTTTAGATGAATACAGATGAATGACTTAAAGTTATTCCCTCTAGATCGTTAGACAATTCACTGGATAGAAGACCAGTTGCAGTTGTACAGTTGTAGTTGATTTCCCCCAGCCTGGCCTGTTGTCCATAGTAGTGCTGGTTATGTAGAATTAGCCACTGAGTTGTGTGGAGGTTCTGGGATAAATGTGCTGTAGTGTGGGAAAGACTTGGGAGGGGGTTCTATGTTGTCTGTCATTCATGAAACAACCAATCATGTCTCTCCTCCTATTTTATGGACATACTACCCAGATTTATTTCAGAAAGAGTGTTGTTAATGGACTGTGGTTGTCATTGGCTATCACGTCATGGTGAAAAACCCACAGGTGGTAAGATGAGAGTGGATCATTTGCCTCTTCCTTCTCTGCCCCACTGTCAGAGGCCTCATGTCCATTAAAACTGAGGGGGAAGGATTTACCTATCTGAAGGATACAAAAATATGAAAAATATTGTTTCCTTAAACATATTGATGCAATGATTTTGAATTCGGTCATCGGTTTCCCCCCTCACAATTGCCTGACGGCTTTGCCTGTAGGCTGCGCCTGTAGGCTGCCATTACTCAAGTGACAGCTTGTCTAAGGTGAGGACAGAAATAGAGCCACATCTTAATCGGATTACCGTGGACATCCATCGCCGCACCCCGTCAGTCAGTGTTCAAATGACCAGCAGGATCACAGTGGCTGACATCCTTATCCTCGGTGTCTTGGGATGCTGGGTTGTGGTGTGTTGTGTTGAAAGGGATTTCTGGGAGGTTGGTTGACATAATACCAGATCAAGGCTCATATAGTGGACAACTTTCTGGTTACTGTGGGACATGGGACTAATTGGGAGAGAAGCTGTATGTGCTTGTGTTTGAATAGAGTTGGGTTGTCCTGTGCACTTCCAACTGCACACAAGTGTTTTTGAGGATGCAAGTAAAACATCTGCCCAATTTCAGTTASATTTGGATTGATTTAAAAGACCAGAGCCATTACTTTCTATACTTGTTTTCCGGAGCAGCCTTGTGCAGTTGATATGTAAATCTCTAAAACACTATTACTACAACTAATATACAACTACAAAACCTCTGTAACACTGGATGTGACGCAACAWGTTCACGTGACTGAGGCAGCTGACTGTCATTTTCTCAGTCCTGACCAGTTTGTTAGGTCACTGTGTCATTAGGACAGGTTACATAAAATAGATTAACTAGAATATTCTAATGATTATTATCTGTTCCAAATGAAGATATTAATGGATTGATTACTATTTCTGTTTTGAAAGCAAATCAGTTATAGGAAAATGTCTAGAAACTCTGTACTAAGAAAATATGCATTTTTGGATAATCAAGTGTACTGTATTTATAGTAGTGTGATTTGAAATGTACAGTGTTTGACTTGTTTCTGTCTCCATACCTTTCTGCTTGCACATTCCACTGTCTTTTGAATGGTAAGTCACTAAAATCCTCATGCTCCTAAGCACACATTTCCAGTGGTGGGAAAAAGTACATGCATATGCAATAAGTAAAAACACATTATCTAACTGGGGACAGCTAGCTAACATAATGTCAGAAAGCACGATGCGCTTGCCAGTTAACTTTCATCATATTTCTGAGTTAGTCAGATATTAGTTTAGAAAGACTTGAAATTGGCATGGGACTAACTAGCTAGCAAGCCACCAGCTAGATGCTTATCAAAGGTAGATAGCTTGTTGGTTAATTTTACAAAAGAAATCGACCAATATACAGTACCAGTCAAAAGTTTGGACACACCTACCCATTCCAGTTTWWAAAAAAAGTTTACTATTTCTACATTGTAGAATGATAGTGAAGACATCAAAACTATGAAATAAAACATATGAAATCATGTAGTAACCAAACAAATCAAAATATAAACAAATCAAAATATTTTTTATATTTGAGTTTCTTCAAAGTAGCCACCCTTTGCCTTGATGACAGCTTTGCACACTCTTGACATTCTCTCAACCAGCTTCACCTGGAATGCTTTTCCAACAGTTTTGAAGTAGTTCCCACACATGCTGAGCACTTGTTGACTGCTTTTCCTTCACTCTGCGGTCCAACTCATCCCAAACCATCTCAATTGGGTTGAAGTCGGGTGATTGTGGAGGCCAGGTCTTCTGATGCAGCACTCCATCACTCTCCTTCTTGGTCAACTAGCCCCTACACAGCCTGGAGGTGTGTTGGGTGATTATCCTGTTGAAAAACAAATAATAGTCCCACTAAGCGCAAACCAGATGGGATGGCGTATCGCTGCAGAATGCTGTGGTAGCCATGCTGGTTAAGTGTGCCTTGAATTCAAAATAAATCACGGACACCATTTTTTATTTTACAGATAGCCAGGGGCACACTCCAACAGTCAGACATAATTTACAAACAAAGCATGTGTGTTTAGTGAGTCTGACAGATCAGAGGTAGTAGGGATGACCAGGGATGTCCTCTTGAATTGGACCATTTTCCTGTCCTGCTCAGCATTCAAAATGTACCAATAACTTTTGGATGTCAGGGAAAATGTATGGAGTAAAAAGTACATTATTTTCTTGAGGAATGTAGTGAAGTAAAATTACAGATAAAGTACAGATACCCCCAAAACTACTTAAGCAGTACTTTAAAGTACTTTTACATAAGTACTTTACACCAGTGCACATTGACATACATGCATGCTTCATGCAAAAGGTAGAGTTACAGAGTTTATTGGTTGTGATAGGATGATTAAAAATATTGTAGTTATTCCACAATACTAACCTAATTGACAGAGTGATAAGAAGGAAGCCTGTACAGAATACAAATATTCCAAAACATGCATCCTGTTTGCAACAAGGCACTAATGTAATACTGCAAAAMATGTGACAAAGCAATTCACTTTTTGTCCTGAATACAATGCGTTATGTTGGGGGCAAATCCAATACAGCACATTACWGAGTACCACTCTCCATATTTTCAAGCATAGTGGTGGCTGCATCATGTTAYGGGTATGCTTGTAATCGTGAAGGACTGGGGAGTTTTTCAGGATAAAAAATAACCTGGAATGGAGCTAAGCACAGGCAAAATCCTAGAGGAAAACCTGTTCAGTCTGCTTTACACTAGACACTGGGAGATGAATTCACCGTTTAGTTGGACAATAACCTAAAACACATGGCCAAATCTATACTGGAGTTGCTTATCAAGAAGGCGAGGAATGTTCCTGAGTGGCCGAGTTACAGATTTGACTTAAATCAACTTGAAAATCTATGGCAAGACCTGAAAATGGTTGTTTAGCAATTATCAATAACCAATTTGACAGAGCTTGAAGAATTTTGATAATTATCATGTGCAAATGTTGGAAAATCAAGGGACTAACCCAGAAAGATTCACAGCTGTAATCGCTGCCAAAGGTTCTTCTACAAAGTATTGACTCATGGGTGTGAATATTTATGTAAATGAGATATTACTGTTTTTCCTTTTCAATAAATGTGCTTCAATTTCTAAAATCATGTTTTCACTATTTCATTATGGGGTATTGTGTATAGATGGTTGTGAAAAAACATATATTTAATCAATTTTGAATTCAGTCTGTAACACAACAAAATGTGGAATAAGTCAAGGGGTAAGTCAACACTTTCTGAAGTGATCTGTGTCATCTGTCTCTGGTGTCTGACCCTCTCTCCTCTCCTCATCTCATACCTGACTCTTCTTCCTATAGATAATGCTTTCTAGAAGCCAAAGAAGAAGAAGGCAGAGACAGCGAGCTCAGCCACCAATGGTGCCGACGCAAAGCCCAAAAAGCCCAAGAGCAAGAAGAGCGATGACCTGTCTGGAGAGGAGAGTCCTGCAGTTCAAAGTACGGACAGTTCCGATGAGATATCTTCCAAAGAGATATATGGAAATTATTGTGTGAAAGATCACCATTTTGCCAGCAAACAGACTGTCTGAGAACCCAGGCGAAGTCAACTTGCTGCCAAAATGTTGATTCTTAAAAAAATATTTTTAATCTGAGATAGAGTGAGCGGCTTAAAAATGTAATGAATAAATTTATCAAAACATTACATTTCTTTGGAGGTCATCCCTCAATCTTCTTAACGATGTTGTTTATTTTCATTACGTTTGTCAAATAGATGGAAAAAAGGTAAAGAAAAAGAAAGCAGATGAAGAAAAAACTGAAACAGAAAAAGTGAAAGAGAAGGGGAAAGGGATAGAAAAAGAGAAAGACGAGCCAAAGAAGAAAACAAAAAGTGTGCCAAAGAAAAAGAAAGGTGAGCAGTCAGAAACATAACTGGTATTATGCTCAAGATGAACTGCATGTTATAGCATCAAACTTCTGTAAAACCCAATAAAATGTACTCTTCTTTTCTGCCCAAGGTTCAGATACAGAAGATGACGACGATGATGATGAGGAAGAGACTCCACAAAAGAAGACAAAGAAAAAGACCACAAAGGAAGGTTCTGAAAAAGATGGCAAAGAGAAGAAATCCAAAGCTAAAGGTGGGCAGATGTATAGGAAAGCAATTTTCTTAAAGGAGTTCGTAGACAACAAGAATAAGACCTGTTTTAAGAGGATTAGGTAGGAGATTGAATTGTAATGTTGAGTGAAAGGAAACACTAGTCCTGCACACGAGGCGGAAGGCCACAGCCTTATGCTGTCATCACCTAACAAGCTGTTGCAGATTACACAACAAGACAGTGTGCAAAACATATAAACGAAATAGCATCACTGATAGAAGTATTTTCGTCTCACGTTTTTTTTTACAGATGACAAAGAGTCTGACAAAAAATCAAAGAAAGACACCAAGAAAAAGGAACCAGCTTCTCTCTTCTCTGTAAATGGAGATAAGGATAAGTCAGACTCCAAGAGCAAGAAGAAAGGTACAGTAAGCCTTAACACTACAGCTTTAAGTACTCATTTTAAACTGCTGCAACTTTAGGGATAATGATTGACTTTGTGGTTGAGAATCAATAACCCATCGTCATGTATGATTTGTGTCTAAACATCTCCAACATCGGAAGTCTCACACCCCTTCTGCAAGAGCACATACTGCAGTGTCACAGTACCATTGGTAAAGCACTGTAGGTACACTGTGATACGATCATAACCTGAAGTGTATTCGCTTAAACCAGCAGCCAAATCAGATAGTGAAGACAGCGAACCAGAAACCAAGTCCAGCAAGTCAAAATCAAAGAAGAAGGAGAACGCCAACCCAGCATCCATGTTCTCAGCAGGGGGGGAAAAGGACAAGGACAAAGACAAGGACAAAGACAAGGACAAAGACAAGGACAAGAAGAAGAAGAAGAAAGGCAAGTGTTTTCTGTTATAATTAAATCAGCTCCGGTGTTTGACCATATTCCTGCTGGTCAGTAAAATAAAGTTGTCTGATATTTCCCTAACGTTCTATTTCCTACCAGCCAAAGCATCAGACAGTGATGATTCTGACTCCGAGGCAGAAAAAGGAAAAAAGAAAAAGGGAAAAGGGAAGAAGAAAAAGGTTTGTGTCAGTTTAGTTAGCTAGGTCATAGTCTGTTTAGTTAGCTAGGTCATAGTCTGTTTAGTTAGCTAGGTCATAGTCTGTTTAGTTAGCTAGGTTATAGTCAGTTTAGTTAGCTAGGTCATGAGTCTGTTTAGTTAGCTAAGGTCATAGTCAGTTTAGTTAGCTAGGTCATAGTCTGTTTAGTTAGCTAGGTCATAGTCTGTTTAGTTAGCTAGGTCATAGTCTGTTTGTTAGCTAGGTCATAGACTGTTTAGTTAGCTAGGTCATAGTCTGTTTAGTTAGCTAGGTCATAGTCTGTTTTAGTTTAGCTTATGTCATAGACTGTTTAGTTAGCTAGGTCATAGTCTGTTTAGTTAGCTAGTCATAGTCTGTTTAGTTAGCTAGGTCATAGTCTGTTTAGTTAGTAGCTATGTTCATAGACTGTTTAGTTAGCTAGGTCATAGTCTGTTTTAGTTAGCTATGTCATAGACTGTTTAGTTAGCTAGGTCATAGTCTGTTTAGTTAGCTAGGTCATAGTCTGTTTAGTTAGCTAGGTCATAGTCTGTTTAGTTAGCTAGGTCATAGTCTGTTTAGTTAGCTAGGTCATAGACTGTTTAGTTAGCTAGGTCACAGTCTTGCCACAGTGATGGCGGGTGGGGTATACAATTCTGCAATCCTTTGATAAAGTATTACGTATAAATTAACCTAAAAGGTCCCCAAATGAACGTTGGTTAGAGATGCTGATAAGCTTATAACCATATTTTTTCCTGTCCCACATCCAGGAGGAGAGGCCTCCGTCCCCGGACATTGAGTTTGACAGCCTGGAGGAGTTTGTTCTGCAGCCAGCCCAGCAGGGGGTGACTGTCAAATGCAAGGTGACCCGGGACCAGAGGGGCTTGGACAAAGGCCTATACCCCACATACTATCTCCACCTGGACAATGAAAAGAAGGTGAGGCACTCTCAGAGGACAGGTTTAGGGGGTTTACTGTCACACACAGCTTTAGAGATTTGAGATTCATTTTGAAACCAATCCGAGATGGAGCCAACGAGCATAAAACCACGTTGTGGACTTGTGATACAGTATGATATGCATTTCAGGAATCATTGTCCAGGGGATTAATTATGTGTTTTTACAGGTCTTTCTACTGGCTGGGAGAAAACGAAAGAAAAGCACAACCTCCAATTACCTTATCTCCATAGACCCCACAGACTTGTCTCGGGGTGGAGAAAATTTCATTGGAAAGTTGAGGTATGCTGTAACCTACATTTATAGATCAAACTGTAACATTTCCATAAAACATATTTTATTGCAACTGTAATCAGGCATTTCATAAACTTGTGTAATTCATGGAGTGATTCTTTAAGCTTGTGTAATTCACGGAGTGATTCTTTACACACCATAGGTCCAACTACTTGGGCACGAAGTTCACAGTGTTTGATAATGCACTGCACCCAGACAGAGCTCTACCAGACATGTCCAACGCTCGCCAAGAATTAGCAGCCATTATTTACGTAAGGCTTTGAAATGTACATTAATGAACCATTTATAAAGGTTTTTCCAAAGGGTTCATAAGTATTTTATAAACTGCTAATTATTATGGTATAGAAAAAGGGGTTATAAAGGGTTTGTAAAGGGGCTATAAGTATACTGAACAAAAATATAAATGCAATATGCAACAATTTCAAAGATTTTACTGAGTTACAGTTCATATTAGGAAATCAGTCAATTGAAATCAATTCATGAGGCCCTAATCTATGGATTTCACATGACTGGGAATACAGATACGCATCTGTTGGTCACAGATACCTTAAAAAAAGGTAGGGGCCTGGATCAGAAAACCAGTGTGACCCCCATTTGCCTCATGCAGCGTGACACATCTCCTTCACATAGAGTTGATCAGGCTGTGGATTGTGGCCTGTGGAATGTTGTCTCACTCCTCTTCAATGGCTGTGTGAAGTTGCTGGATATTGGCGTGAACTGAAACACGCCGTTGTACACATTGATCCAGAGCATCCCAAACATGCTCAGTTGGTGACATGTCTGGTAAGTATGCAGGCCATGGAAGACATGGGACATTTTCAGCTTCCAGGAATTGTGTACAGATCCTTGCGAAGTGGACCGTGCATTATCATGCTGAAACATCAGCTGATGGCGGCAGATGAATGGCACGACAATGGGCCTCTGGATTTCGTCACGGTATCTCTGTGCCATCGATAAAATGCAATTGTGTTTGTTGTCTGTAGCTTATGCCTGCCCATACCATAACCCCACCGACCACCATGGGGCACACTGTTCACAACGTTGATGTCAGCAAACCATTCGCCCACACAACGCCATACACGTGGTCGGCGGTTGGACATACTCCCAAATTTTCTAAAACGATGTTGGAGGCAGCTTATGGTAGAGGAATGAACATTAAATTATCTGGCAACACCTCTGGTGAATATTCCATGAGCCAGCATGCCAATTGCACGCTCCCTCAAAACTGTGTTGTGTGACAAACCTGCACATTTTAGAGTGACCATTTATTGTGCCCATCACAAGGTGCACCTGTGTAATGATCATGCTGTTTAATCAGCTTCTTGGAATGGCACACCTGTCAGGTGGATGGATTATCTTGGTAAATGAAAAATTCTCACTAACAGGGATGTAAACAAATTTGTTCACAAAATCTGAGAGAAATAAGCTTTTTGTGCGTTTCAGCTCATGAAACATGGGACAAACACTTTACATGTTGCATTTATATTTTTGTTCAATGTAGTTCATAGACTGTTAATTATTAGATTGTTATTACAAAATCTTAGTTTAAATTGATCTATGATGGAATCCAACTTCCCTAAAAATGTCATTCCTAATTCCGCTTCTTATCTCTCTGACCTTTGGGTATAGGAAACAAATGTCTTGGGAATGAAGGGTCCCAGAAGGCTGACCGTTATCATCCCAGGGATGGGCAAGGACAGTGAACGAGTACCCATCCGACCTCGCAGTGTAAGCAAACCGTTGTTATACAGATGTCATTCTGTCAGAGTTATGGATGAGGACGGAACAGCGGTGCTGTTCATCATGATTTCATCTTTGTAGGACGTTACATGCTGTGTAAGCTACATACAGTATGGTACAGTATATCTGATGATTTTAGCACATTATTCCTCATTATCCATTTTGTTATTGTGACCAGCTGGGTCGTTCCACCAATTTGGTGCCTTTAGAGATGTGTAACTTGGTAAAACAATTACTTGATGTCACCTAATTTTAACAGTCTGTCATAAAGACCACATGTTCAACTTCATAAAATACATATTTTCCTATTTCAAGATGTTAAATAAAAATGTGACTATAGTAAGTGCTTAGTAATAAGTGCTAAATAAAGTAACAGTGTTGACCGTAACCTGGTTGACTGTATCAGGGTTGACCGTAACAGGGTTGATTATATCATCTTAAATCATCCTTAAATCCCCTTGTGCCATGGAGAATGAAAGCTTTTTGTGTACAAAAGGAAGTGGTAATTGAATGTAAGCTTCACAATTCTGATTTATTTTTACATTCTAGCCTGTCTATCTATGGGTAACAGTGTTGACATGTTATGCTCGACCCGCTCAGTTTTCCACCAGAAAATGGCCAAAAAGAGTACAACCAGCTCACCTGCTTTTACTCTATGATTTTTCTTTTTCTTTTMTTTTTTTCAAAAGGAAGTTTCACCATATTAAAATGGGAGGTCAGTTCACGTAACAGGGTTGACTTTTAAATGAGGGACAGACGTAAATAAATCACTAATCACATTAAATAAATAATCTTCAGAAATGACTGTGTCAAAGCAACAAAATAACTCGGGCTTAAATTTTTTTTTTGTGGTCTATATTAAAGGACATTTAATTGAATATAACAGGCTTTTAAAATTCTATATTTGTGCAAAATTTCTACTTAAAATATAAATGGGAGGCAAAAGGCACTAATTTCATGGAACGACCTAGCTAATGTTGCTGCGTATCTTCCACCCCCCATTTCTTCAGGACAACGATGGTTTACTGATGAAGTTCCAGAATAGAAAGTTGGACAATCTAATCGAACTCCACAACAAGACCCCCACGTGGAATGAGGAGACGGCGTCCCATGTGCTGAACTTCAACGGCAGGGTCACACAAGCCTCCATCAAGAACTTTCAGATCGTCCACAGCAAGGATTGTGAGAAAAGACTCAAACCACAAATTCTCATCCGCAATCATTACATTATTTACATATTGTTTATTTCTAGTACATATCATAAATAATACAGGKGAACAAAAGTTTAAGAATAAAACAAGTTGAATAAGGTTGAATAAAGTCACAAAACTCCCAAATACAGTATATTTTCTGGGAGTTTTTAGCTAAAATGTAATTTGCCATTTTCCTGTTAAGAATAAATGTTTTTTTTGTGTGTTTAAAATATTTTATTTATTTTCTTATTCTAGTGGACTATATTGTGATGCAGTTTGGACGAGTAGCAGACGATGCCTTCACTCTGGACTATAGCTACCCCATGTGTGCAGTGCAGGCCTTTGCCATCGCTCTATCAAGCTTCGATGGCAAAATAACCTGTGAATAAGAGGGAACCATTTAGGCTCTGGTGCCTCCTCAAGCTGCTGCAACTCGTTATTGGCATACAGATGCCAACTACCAGAAAGAAGAATCTCCTTCACCATTTCTCAACATCAGTGCAAGGTACATAGAAGGACGGATGTCCTAGATGAGATGGGGGTCCAAGTGCATTTCATATCACATGGACTGCCTCGGGATTGTTTTGTATGTTTGTGTCTCATTGCAATGATAATCATGAGCTTTTCTGGGAACCAGATTATTTTTACCAATTGGAGATCCTTGAGTGCAGTGACGGACGAGAGGGGATGCTGATGCACCATGCAAGTCTGAGCACTGGAGTTTTGGTGCTTTGGAATTGGCATTACACCATTTCAGTGTAGGGGGATGTGGACCAATTGGGGGATGAAAGTGACATCGGAAGAGTGAAAGCCTATTTTCCACCTATGTCAATGCTTTTATAGCATAGTACATGTCCAATATTCATTCATTCTGTTGCGTTTAATTTGGAATACAAATCCAGTAATGTGTCGGTAAAAAATGTATCTATTGGTAAAAAAATGTATATATTGGTAAAACAAAACTGTGTCTACGTGGACTTATAGAAAATGAATTTMAAAATATGTCAAAGTATATTTATTTAGGCCTACTTGTTCTTATTATTTTTAGGGTTATGTATGTTTCCATGCATTATTTGTGGTATTTCCAGATTATGAAATTGACTTAATTTTACAAATTAGAGGTTTCATTGTGAACAGTTATGAGGCAAAGGTATAAGGCACTATGCTTGTACCATGTGACTGTGGGCAGTCACAAGTGTTTCTCTAATCATCTCATTTGCTGTTCTCATTCCACTCAAGTGACAATTTTGTTGTTGTTCTGATACCTGCCTTTTTAAGTTATATGTTCTCTCTTAGGCTAGATTCTGTCTTTGTATGTATCATGTGGACAAGAGCCTTATATTGACAGATATTGACAAATATAAGGCACTGATGTGGACCATTGTTGTTTTGATAAGGATAGTTAATATATGTTCCAAAGGTAAACAATACATTTCAGTCTCTTGTGAACTTCTCTTGATAGAAAGGCTTGAAGATAACATGCTCAATAATGAATTAATCTGCAAATAAAGTATGACATGTTTAAAATGAATTCTTACAGGATAAATGTATTTTGCATACAGGAAACACCCAACATTATGCTGTATAGTTTACTGTGCATTTGACACAGTATTATATTAGTGTTAACTTGATAGATAATTGGCAACTCAATGCTCCCTGGGAACCTACATTGATTCGACCTCTTGCTTTTGAATGACACTTCTTTATGACACAATGTCAGCAGTTATGATGAGAACATTGGTTTCAAAATAATCAGTTGTTTGTTTTCTAGTTTTCTGAGACAGTCGTACTGTTCTGCAGAAGTTGTTGCCATACAAAATGTGGGGTGAGAGAAGAAACTTGAATTTAGGAGGAAAAACCTGTTTGGGCTGACAGCTGAGGATCCTGAGAGCAAGTGGAAGGTGTGCTCTCTGCCCGAACCTGCTCCGGCAGTTGTCCAAACTCGCAGAGGCAATGAAGCTAATCACATACAAGGTTTTTTGGACAGATGCAGTGCAATTATGTGTACACTTCCTCAGAGTTGACTTCACAGAAAGTTGTCTTCTTGAAGTGTCCATGTTTAGTTAACAGAGCGAGTTATGACTATGACGCTGTTATTTTACCCACACGTTTTCTTTGTCGTCTACATTTCTCTAGAGGAACGCAACTTTTTTTAAACATATTTTTTAGCAGCAACCAATCCTATTAGCCCCGTAGGCCTACTTCCAATACCAACAATCGAAATAATTATTTTTACCAACAGAGGGAGCTATTCTATTGTCAGATGTGAATAGGCCTACATGTTCAAATGAAAGCTTCTAAAACATTTAATGAATTCGAACCTGAAAGGGTTACATCATGGAGTTTGACACTCTTGACATGCATAATGACATTTTCGACCTATATTCCACCTTACTTCAGTGGAATGTGTAAATTCCTCGGCAGGAAACATACAGTAATATAATAATAATAATAATAAGGATAGAGTTTAATGTTTGTGTAGACTAAATGTTAACAATGATATTATTATTGTTGTTGTGTTATTATTAATATTGTTGTTGTAATTATTATTACTTTATTAATTGTGGCCTACAGGTCTCATATAACACACTTCATTTTGTATGCATTATCTATTCCACCGGCTTTGTAGCAAAGTCGTCTAATAATAGACATAGAAAGTTTCACACTGAGCAAAACAAGTCATGTGATATTTACTGATACTATAAACATGTTACTGCATAGCTCATGTTGTAATTTTATGTGGCACGGCCAGAGAACAAAAGGCAACTTCAAAGAATAATTATATATTGATAAAGACTTCTCAGGAATATCCTGCAGTAAAAGTCATGGGGGTGGAGATTTGAGTGGAGACACTGCCCCCAAGTATTTTGATTGACGGTACCCAATGGCTCCTCCTTGGAAGTTTTTTTTCTTCGTTTTCCAGTGTAGTGCGTTCATTGATTTCATACCAAAGTCATACTTAACATTCCACTTACACTGTCAAACAAGGAGAAATATTACTGAAAACTATAAGGCGCCAAAAAAATATATAGTATAAAAATAAGTAAGTTATCTTCGCTTTTGTCAGGAGGGGTGACTTCTAAAAAAAAAAGGTGAGTAAGCATGAATTTGTTCCCTTTGTTTAAGAGCTTTCGGTGAAGTTTTCATGCTCTCATGGTGAAGTTTTTAGATCATTGTCATTTTTTGCATTTTTCCATGGAACTCCTTGCCTTTGGGAGGGAGGAAAATGACGGATTGATCGGCTATATAAATTGTGTGTGACTTTTTTTGTGTGCAGGACATCTTTGTAAAGATTTAACTTTATTGACTCTACTCATTGACAATCATAAGACGTTAGTAGGCTATTGCTTTCTTTGTCATAACTATGGGACAACAAGCATGTTTCCTTTCTTTTTCATACAGCTGCTTGGATCCTGATCACTTTCCTCCTAACTTGTTCTCCAGAAGAATCAAGTCTTTACATACCCGAGGATTGACAGACAGAAAAAGGCAAATTGGAGGAATACATAACTCGATATTTTACGCGCTGTTTTACTGCACCCCATAGGTAAGTGAATCACCCAATTTGGTAACATTGTGTCGAAGAGAAGAGGCCATATACGAGCCCCCCAACCAATGCATATTGCTAGCTGCTGTTGCATCTTTAGAAGTTGACATTTCAGTAACCAAAAACATATTGTGTCAATTAACCAAAAACATATACGCGCTACAAGGCCTAGGTCAAGAATACAAATTTATTTAATCGTATTCTTCATCTTATTACAGTAATTTATTATGTTATGTTTTCAATACAGGTTTACAGTTTTTTTTTCTTCAGAAAATGGAAACACTGACAAAACGAATCTCAGTTTCACGCAACACATATATACTGCTGATCTTGCTACATTTTGACATGGTTATTTATGCATGTTAATAATATATGTAAATATACAACAGAGACTAAATATAGCAATCATATCATAACGTATCATAACTTTAGGACACACACCAGAACACCCTCTACACGCACTGTTGTCTACAAACTTTCAGATTGACACATGGAAAGTATTTCCTATTCTTGTGCAAAACACATTAAATGTCTGTTTTTATTTTTATTTAGTATTCATTTGTATTTGGATGTGCCTTAATGAATTATGTATTATTAATTTATGTGTATCCCTTACTGACTTTGATGAGAAGGATTCTAGTATGTTACAMGTTGTTTCAAGACACTACTCCACAGTCTAAACAGTCTGACAAATAGACAGTAGTATTTTTATTAATACTTGTGAAATGATATCATCTAATAGTTTAGAGTCTCAGGTAACAACCCTATTACAGCTGTGTCAATGTTCAATACATGTATGCTACATGACAATTAGATGCAGCATCATCTCACTTGTAAAAACAGTTTGGGCAGCCAAATTAGTGCAGATTTCCGATCAAAACATTTCGCGGTAGCCTACTGACGGTATTTGAAGAAAACCAGATTCTTTCCAACAGTTTCTTTCAACCATCCTTTCTGTTGTATGAGTAAATAATGTTTAAGTAAGGGGTTTGTATTTTAGAGTTGTGGATCTTTCTTGATCTCTTCCACAGGGACCAGTGATGTTTCACTGGAAATCCTTATATTAGTATTTTCAATGCATGGAAATGGTTTATAATTCTAATTCTAATTGTATGACTGTATAAATACCTCTTCAAGCATCACACGTTCATGGTGTACTATTGGTTAAGATTGGGTAGACAGACTTTTCCTGTTTCGCTTATTAGAAATACAAAAATCTGTGCGATGCTTTACTTAGGATTTATTATTGTTGTTCTTTCTTAACAATCGTGTAAACAGGTGTACACGACAGTGCTCCAGTACAATCAGTGTCATTCAACAGGTTTGGCCAAAAAATACAATGTTGTCTTTCAGGTTTCTCGCTCCGTAATTTTAATAGCTTGTTTACATTTACGGTTGACATTATAGGCACGTTCTGTGTCTTTGTTATATCTCAGACTGTCAAACTTTCCTTTGTTACATTCAAATGGTAAATAAGCCATTCACTCTGAAACGAGAACAGATTATTACAAAATATTTGACACGACTCGAAAGATGCAGCCAGTCAGTCACCATTTGGTCAAACGATACGAAGCAATCACGGGGCGGYTGGGTAGCCTAGTGGTTAGAGCGTTGGGCTAGTAACCGAAAGGTTCACCGAGCTGACAAGGTACAAATCTGTCATTCAAGGCAGTTAACCCAGTTAACCCATTGTTCCTAGGCTCTCATTGAAAATAAGAATTTGTTCTTAACTGACTTGCCTAGTTAAATAAAGGTAAAATAAAAATAAATAAAAAATCACACCAAATCACAATTTAGGGCTTGTTTATAATTGACATACGAACACAGTTGACATAATGGATCCATACAAAGTTACAAACACTAGTCCCAGGTCATCTGCATCCTGTATGCCCAACTGTAAATCTTTAGCTAGCTAAGTTGCTGAAGCACTGCAGGCACTCCCAGTCACAGTTGCACGTTCTCTGACTCTCGAGGAGATAAACCAGTGTGTGCCTATACCGTCTCCAGTACAGATTGAAGTTGACATACAGTATTTGGTTGAGATTGTGATAAAAGTGTTGCCTAATAGAACTAGTACTCCAGCTACAATATAGTAAGTGTAGTGTGTGATGTCTGTTGGAGCATTGTGGCAATATGAGTTTCAGTATTGGGAAACGGTATTTATTCTGACAGAGGGACATAGAGTCAACAGGTTGAAGGGACATTTTTGGAATTGTTTTTATAAAAAATATATGTATATTTAACTAGGCAAGTCAGTTAATGACAGCCTACACCGGCCAAACCCAGACGACGCTGTGCCAATTGTGCGCCGACCTATGGGACTCTCAATCACAGCCGGTTGTGATTCAGCCTGGATTYGAACCAGGGTGTCTGTAGTGACACCTCTAGCACTGAGATGCAGTGCCTTAGACCGCTGTGCCACTCTGGAGTTTATACACTAAAACAGGGAAGTATGTCTTCCTCTGGTGAATCACACTGAACAAAAATATAAATGCAACATGTAAAGTGTTGGTCTCATGTTTCATGAGCTGAAATAAAAGATACCAGAAATTTTACATACGCAAAAAAAACGTATTTCTCWAAAATTTTGTGCACAAATTTGTTTATGTCTCTGTTAGAGAGCATTTCTCCTTTGCCAAGATAATCTATCCAACTGAGAGGTGTGGGATATCAAGAAGCTGATTAAACAGCATCATTACACAGGTGCCGGGGACAATAAAAAGCCACACTAAAATGTGTAGTTTTGTCACACAACACAATGCCACAGATGTCTCAAGTTTTGATGGAGCGTGCAATTGGCACGCTGACTGCAGGAATGTCCACCAGAGCTGTTGCCAAATAATTAAATGTTAATTTCTCTACCATACGCTGCCTCCCAACGTCATTTTAGAGAATTTGGCAGTACGTTCAACCGGCCTCACAACAACAACCAGTGAATGGCGTCGTGTGGATGAGTCGTTTGCTGATGTCAATGTTGTGAACAGAGTGCTCCGTGGCAATGGCGGGGTTATGGTATGGGCAGGCATAAGCTATGGACAAAGAACACAATCGATGACAATTTGAATGCACAGAGATACTGTGACGCTATCCTGAGGTTCATTGTCGTGCCATTTATCCACTGCCATCACCTCATGTTTCAGCATTATAATGCACGGCCCCATGTCGCAAGGATCTGTACACAATTCCTGGATGCTGAAAATGTCCCAGTTCTTCCATGGCCTGCATTCTCACCAGACATGTCACCCATTGAGCATGGGGATTGGGATGCTCTGGATCGACGTGTACGACAGCGTGTTCCAGTTCTCGCCAATATCCAGCAACTTCTCACAGCCATTAAAGAGGAGTGGGACAACATTCCACAGGCCACAATAAACAGCCTGATCAACTCTATGCGAAGGAGATGTGTCGCTTTGCACGAGGCAAATGGTGGTCACACCAGATACTGACTGGTTTTCTGATCCACACCCCTACTTTTTTTTACGGTATCTGTGACTAACAGATGCATATCTGTATTTCCTTATATAAACTGTTGGATGTTGTGTTCATACTTTTGTTCAGTATACTTCCATATATTACAGGTGATGCCTTACATGCTGACTACACYGCTCGCGTCGCGTGTCCGAGCGATACATACATTTACACATACATGTTATTCAGTCATTGCATTCACACTGCTCGCGCACGTCAACGAGCATCTGCGTAGCCAGTCGCTAAAATAGAACTTGGTTTGATTTGTGAGGCTTGACACGCTGCGAATCACGCCTCTGCCATCTCCTCATTGGTTTTTAGGAGCATATACCCACATGGGTGATTGAAAGATGAACTGAGGTCCACACTCCAGTCCAGTTGTTAGTGGTAATGCACCTTAAAGTTGGTTGCCAACCGCCATATAAAGTCCAAAGAAGAAGAAGAAGAAGCCTGAAGGAGGAGAGATGACGAGAAACTAACTATGTTTACCCTTTTATCTGTGGATTAATTGTCAGAGTAGAGGACCTTGTGCATTTCAGGTAAAATAACAACCCAATGTTTATATCCCAGGACAAATTAGCGAGCAACAGCAAGTTAGCTAGCTAATATAGTTGGCATTTCAACCTGGTTGTCCTGATCGCGTCTGGTGTTCGTGGATAAAATCAACATGTGCTGGATGGCAGACGCCAGGGCGCGAGCTGTCTGGCCCACATATTATAGTGCAGCCTGCTTTGTATCATAGTAGTGCAACCAATAGTGCAATCAAACAAAAAAATGCATATTTTACCCTACACTCTTAGAAAAAAAGGTGCTATCTAGAACCTAAAAGGGTTATTCGGCAGTCCCCATAGGAGAACCCTTTGAAGAACCCTTTTGAGTTCCAGTAGAACCCTTTTGGTTCCAGGCAGAACCCTTTTTGGTTCCATGTACAACCCTTTCAATATAGTGTTCTATATGGAACCCAAAAGGGTTATACCTAGAACCAAAAAGGGTTATACTTGCAACCAAAAAGGGTTCCCCTATGGGGACAGCCGAATAACCCTTTTGGAACCCTTTTTTTCGAAGAGAGTAGATAGTATTTGGGATTTTTTGAGGCTTGACAGTGAAGTAATTGGAGCTACATGCACAAACAAGTAAAATACAGTTTTGTGGCCGTTATTAATAATTTATACACTTTACTGGCAAAACATGGTGAAATGAAACAAGGGGAATAAAGTATTGTCTTTACCTATTTTGGGTGGTCCGTTATAAAACAGAACCCATCAGACCATAATTTGAAGTTACATGTTGTTGATTTCAGTTTCCTGTGTTAGAATTGTTTACTGCACTGTTGGAACTAGGAACACAAGCACTTCGCTACACCCGCAATAACATCTGCTAAATATGTGTATGTGACCAATACAATTTGATTTGAAGTGTAATCCAACGTGAACACTTGGGTGAAAGTTGAGATTGATCACACTTAATACCCTTTAATATCTACAAAGCTGGACCAAAATACTTTCTCTCTGAACATGTGGAAATAGAAGAAAGTAATGGAAGCATCCTTTGTGAATGAAGGTGTGATATTTTGGTCCCGTGTGGCTCAGTTGGTAGAGCATGGCGCTTGCAACGCCAGGGTTGTGGGYTCATTCCCCACGGGGGGACCAGGATGAATATGTATGAACTTTCCAATTTGTAAGTCGCTCTGGATAAGAGCGTCTGCTAAATGACGTAAATGTAAATGTAACGTAAATGTAAATTTTAGATGGGGATGGAGAAGAGGAGGGTAAATCTGCTGCTCTAACAGATCCTCTGTTCTCAGTGTGTTTATGCAACATGCATGTAGTGGGCTAGTGCTCTTGCTCTGCTCTCAGTCCCAATCAGCTCTTCTCAAACAAACTGCAACACTGCAACTCACTCTGAATCTAGTCCATGGGCTAACTATATATWTTTTTTTTACATCTTGCAGCTTTTAAGGCTAAAGGCCATAGCTGCCTTGTCTGCTTTAAGGCTCCTGGTCAATTATTAGATTATTTGAACAATATCCTGTTAAAGTGTCTCGTTTCTTTGTTGGTCTTCCTTGCTGTAGTTCCTCAGGCCATCGGTTGAAGCAATAATTTCATTAACCTGTTCCATCCCAGGTTAGTGAACAAGCACTGAGMAGGGGCTTTTGTTTCAGAACAGAATGGTGGTAAGACTGTTAAGTGCAGATATTAAAAATATAGTTAGATCTCGAAGATATTATTTTTGACGAGATATCGTATMATTTTGTCAATATCGCTATATTATTTTTGCTCGAGTCGGCTGTACCTGCATCATACTGCAGTATTATTCCTTCGTAGCTTGCTCTCCATGTTATTTTTAAATAGGGAGCCAATTTGTCTTTAGCATTTTTATTTCCATGACTGATCAAAACTTGTTTTCTCATGCTTCCCTCTTGGCCTTCTGCAGCAGACATATTTGGAACATCGAATCGCAATAAAACCACAGTATCGAATTGCAATACATATAGAATTGTAAGATTTGTGAGAATCGCAATACATATCATATTGGCACATAAGTATCGTCATAATATCGTATCGTGATGTCCGTGATAATTCCCAGCCCTACTTACAACATGTCATTTTCTAATGCAAAAGCTGATAATATACAGTACCAGTCAAAAGGTTGCACACACCTACTCATTTAAGGGTTTTTCTTTATTTTTACTATTTTCTACATTGTAGAATAATAGTCAAGAGATCAAAACTATGAAATAACACATGGAATCATGTAGTAACCAAAAAAGTGTTAAACAAATCAAAATATTTTTTATATTTGAGATTCTTCAAAGTAGCCACCCTTAGCCTTGATGACAGCTTTGCACACTCTTGGCATTCTCTAAACCAGCTTCACCTGGAATGCTTTTCCAACAGTCTTGAAGGAGGTCCCACTTATGCTGAGCACTTGTTGGCTGCTTTTCATTCACTCTGCGGTCCAACTCATCCCAAACCATCTCAATTGGGTTGAGGTCGGGTGATTGTAGAGGCCAGGTCATCTGATGCAGCACTCCATCACTCTCCTTCTTGGTCAAATAGCCCTTTGGGGGGTGATGATGTGGCTATTTCATATTAAATTAGAACACAGCTACTGTCCAGGCATTCACTCAGATCTTCATGCATTTTGCATTGGCATGGGTATGTTATGTGTCACTCTCTTGGGTAATTTAACAATGTAATCAGGGAAATCCTTTTTATGTTGCCACAACTGTGGTTTTAATGGTCATGAATAAAATGGGATCTTTTCTGTACTGCAATATAAACAGAGTCTATAATATTTGTGTTTTTTAAATTAACTTGCTCAGACAGCATATCATTTGAACATTTTATATTTTGTGTACTACTATTCATCTCCTATATTCATCTACTATTTTGAAATGTACCTTCCTTGAAAATACAGTAGGTAGTTGTTTGTTACAGAGATTCTGGGCTGTTTCTAGGTCTATCTTTGCTGGCTATTCACTGTAGGGCTGACCCCATTTAGTCGACTGGTCGATTGTTTGGTCAATAGGCTGTTGGTCGACCAAGATATTTTTAGTCGAGCAGTCACAAATATATATATATWTWTTTTTTATGGCACCAGAGACACCTGTCTGATTCATGCCTGTCAGAGGGGACTAATCCATTGTGGAGGCCATGGAGATGGCCCACCAGTATCACCAGTAGTACATTTACCATTAATTACCATMATTTATCATCTACAATGTTTGTTTGGTTAAGGTAATTTATGTTAATGCATTCAATATATTACTATTACAGTCTTTTACCRTTCTCATTGTCGGAGTGGACAGGTTATTTGCGGACTGCACAACCTAGGCTTGTGAGGAACACGTTTTGGTTTATTTCATTCCATTTACGAGTTGTCAATTTAGTCATTGTCTTTTGTTTGTAGTGYTCCTGTCAATGTTGAGTAAGGACGCGCACCTGAATTATACATAGAAGTAGGCCTAGGCTACCTGGCAAATGTAGGCCTATAAATCTGCCCGTTTGTCAGTGGTGGAAAAAGTACTCAATTGTCATTCATGAGTAAAAGTAAAGATACCTTAATAGAAAATAAAAGTAAAAGTGAATGTCACCCAGTAAAATAGATACCCCCAAAAACGACATAAGTAGTACTTTAAAGCATTTGAGGATCTGATAGTATTTCTGATTGTCTTAACTCACCACTACTGTGGAGCTTCTTTTCTTCACCCCAAACAGCAAGTAAACAAAGTCTGTTTTTACATACATTGAGAATGACAATAGTTCCTCAAGTTCCTTGCAGACAGGCCATGCATTGCCAATGTGATTTATAGTCTATTTATTTTTATCAGGATATTTTCTACTTACAGGCAGCAATGTTTTTATTTGTTAGCTTTATGTAGGCTATTTTTACATAGTTGGTAATGGCAATATAAGTTACTTTTAGAATTTTGATTAACCACATGATAAGGATTTTGAGATATAAAGACTTTATTGTAAATTAAATGAAGCTGTTCCACGAAAATTTGCATACTGTTGCAAAATCATAACTGGCACGCAGATCGGTAGAAATGGCAAGATAAAGTGGCCTATTATCTACCGGCAACTTCAGGAGCGTAACAGCAGAATCTGCGAAGGCCAGCAGCAGCGGGAGGAGGAGGGTCGGGAACTGTTTTTATCTTCTTTCTGGTTAGGCTATCTTGATTTCTGGTTCCATCTTGAGTCATTTCTGTGTCTTAATTATTTAATCACTGTATGCTTAAAGCATCAGACAAGCTCAGTAGCATACATATAGTTGATTTCATTAAAACACAGGGTGTGTCGAAAGAACAGATGACTCTAGGTCGACCAAGTTTTTTTGCGGGGGGGAACATCCTACTTCACTGGTTTGTGTTGAAGCCACAGAAGAATGACTAATGAGCTCTGCCCATTTGTGCAGACGTTGGTTGCCTTTTAGCACCATCCCCAGAAGTGGTCTTCCAAATGGTGGCACTTACCTTTCTGTCAACAGAGGTCTGAACAAATACCACTTGTGACTGTTGCAAACACACAGAGAGATCCTCAGAGCGAACTGGCCTTTACAACATAGTATAACATCTCACTCAGACCTCAAGAGTGCATATTAGTTGTATCATTAAGAATATTAATTTGGGAAACTTAATTTAACCTTTTACTGCAATGGGCTAAATCAGGATCACACAGTGTTTCTTGGTCGTCTTAAACAAATCTACTTTGAAACAAAAGTATACACCTCACACACATGGTTATGGGCTTAAAAGAAGACACCTGTACCATGTCAGGTATAGAGTTGAAATGTATCCAATTCTAAGTTTGCATCCCAATATTACAACGTATATACAGTTGAAGTCGGTAGATTACATACACTTAGGTTGGAGTCATTAAAACTTGTTTTTCAACCACTCCACAAATTTCTTGTTAACAAACTATAGTTTTGGCAAGTCGGTTAGGACATCTACTTTGTGCATGACACAAGTAATTGTTTACAGACAGATTATTTCACTTATAATTAATTCACTGTATCACAATTCCAGTGGGTCAGAAGTTTACATACACTAAGTTGACTGTGCCTTTAAACAGCTTGGAAAATTCCAGAAAATTATGTCATGGCTTTAGAAGCTTCTGATAGACTAATTGACATCATTTGGGTCAATTGGAGGTGTACCTGTGGATGTATTTCAAGGACTACCTTCAAACTCAGTGCCTCTTTGCTTGATATCATGGGAAAATCAAAAGCAATCAGCCAAGACCGCAGAAAAACATTGTAGACCTCCACAAGTCTGGTTCATCCTTGGGAGCAATTTCCAAACGCCTGAAAGTACCATGTTCATCTGTACAAACAATAGTGCGCATGTATAAACACCATGGGACCACGCAGCCGTCATACCGCTCAGGAAGGAGACGCGTTCTGTCTCCTAGAGATGAACGTACTTTGGTGCGAAAAGTGCAAATCAATCCCAGAACATCAGCAAAGACTTTGTGAAGATGCTGGAAGAAACCGGTACAAAAGTATCTATATCCACAGTAAAACGAGTCCTATATTGACAAATCCTGAAAGGCCGCTCATCAAGGAAGAAGCCACTGCTCCAAAACCGCCATAAAAAAGCCAGACTACTGTTTGCAACTGCACATGGGGACAAAGATCATACTTTTTGGAGAAATGTCCTCTGGTCTGATTGAAACCCAAAAATAGAACGTTTGCCATAATGACCATTGTTATGCTTGGAGGAAAAAGGGGAGGCTTGCAAGCAAAGAACACCATCCCAACCGTGAAGCACGGGGGTGGCAGCATCATGTTGTGGGGTGCTTTGCTGCAGGAGGGACTGGTGCACTTCACAAAATAGATGGCATCATGAGGCTGGAAAATTATGTGGATGTATTGAAGCAACATCTCAAGACATCAATCAGGAAGTTAAACTTGGTCGCAAATGGGTCTTCCAAAGGACATGACCCCAAGGTCATACTTTCAAAGTTGTGGCAAAATGGCTTAAGGACAAAAAAGTCAAGGTATTGGAGTGGCCATCACAAAGCCCTGACCTCAATCCTATAGAAAAATGTGTCGGCAGAACTGAAAAAGCGTGTGCATCCAAGGAGGCCAACAAACCTGACTCAGTTACACCAGCTCTATCAGGAGGAATGGGCCAAAATTCACCCAACTTATTGTGGGAAGCTTGTGGAAGGCTACCCGAAACGTTTGACCCAAGTTGAACAATTTAAAGGCAATGCTACCAAATACTAATTGGGTGTATGTAAACTTCTGACCCAATGGGTGTCACGATCGTTATAATGAGTGGACCAAGATGCAGCGTGGTATGGTTCCATCCTCTTTAATTAGGTAGTGAAACTCAAAGAAAACAATAAAGCGCAAAACGAAACGTGAAGCTCATCTAGTGTTTGCAGGCAACTATACCTAGACAAGATCCCACAAAGCACAATGGGGAAATGGCTGCCTAAATATGATCCACAATCAGAGACAACGATAAACAGCTGCCTCTGATTGGGAACCATACCAGGCCAACATAGATATATATATTCACCTAGATAACCCATCCTAGTCACACCCCGACCTAACCAACATAGAGCATAAAAAGCTCTCTATGGTCAGGGCGTGACAATGGGAATGTGATGAAAGAAATAAAAGCTGAAATAAATCATTCTCTCTACTTTTATTCTGACATTTCACATTCTTAAAATAAAGTGGTGATCCTAACTGACCTAAAATAGGGAATATTTACTAGGATTAAATGTCAGGAATTGTGAAAAACTGAGTTTAAATGTATTTGGCTAAGGTGTATGTAAACTTCTGACTTCAACTGTATACTATATATGCAAAAGTATGTGGACACCCCTTCAAATTAGTTGATTTAATGTCATTTTGTACACCTGTCAGCAACAGGTATGGCTAAAATAGATGAATCCATACATTTGAAGGGGTGTCCACATACTTTTGTATAAATAGTGTATAACAAACTGTTTCACATAGAAACACAGGATTTTTGTCGGGTTGAATAAAAAAAAAAAATCATTATGAAATTATGAAAAATATTAATAACATTCCACCCATGAGGCCACGAGGTCATTTGCCTGCAGGAATGGGCTACAGCCCAGTTCAATCCTCTATGATTGGGTTATAAACATACCGTATATGATGCTATCCTTTTTTCCAGGGTCCAATTCAATGTACCCCTCAGCAATTACTGTGTCTTAGTAGCCTAATTAAAATACCATTAATCAACATTTGGTTAAAATGAATGCATTGAGTGCATGGGCTTGTTTACATATTCTCCAAATTCAGCAAGGTCCTATCTAACAGATAAAACTTCTGGCCTCCCCGACTACTCAATGGAGGCGCTTGGGAGTGACCTAGAACAGGAAAGTCTTTGTGTCCGTTTGTCCCAAATGGCTAAAAATGTCAGTTGCTCTTGTTGCGACSAGCTCCAAATCTCTAATGTACATATCCAGAAAATGACAACAGAACTCTGTGGGCCCAATGACCCATGCTTCATACAGCAGTAAACAGGAGAGTATGCATCTGTTTGTTAGTTTGGGTTTCTAGCTGGTGTTCATTATAAATGACGGGAGCAACAAACTGGGCCTGGCTATCTGGGATCTAGTCCTATGCCTGATATGTGTGGCCATTGTGTTGGAGTGGTTCTCCATTGACTTTAAGGGGCACTCACTCATACGAAGCCTTGCTCTTAATCCCTACCTTCAGAGTGTGGATTTGGAGGACGACCCCTTTAAAACCAAACCACACACTTACTGAACAATTTAGACCATACTAAGCATCATACTTGTCCAGAAATGTTGTTTAAAGGATCAACATGATTTGTCTGTTAAAAGAGTTCTAGGCTACACAAAGGCTGTGAAGTCATTTTAAAATGATGATCACCTCTGGGTTTGAAAGTTTGTTCCTTTATTTATTAAAAACCCCTCTCTCTTCTCAACCTCCTTATTGTTCTTACGATGCAAATACCACATCTTAGCTATGTAGCCGGACTCCATAATTGATATGGGTAGATGAGTGGCTTTATTAGCGTGTATACTTGTGCATAAATTACACATGTAGTAAAAGTTTCACAGATTAGGGCACCAAACCGCTGGTCTCACCACAGAATGACCAACTCAGGCTAGGAGGAGAGGATGACTGCTCTGCAACGCTCCCTGGAAAATGTCAGATTAAACTGCTGAATCAGGCTGTAAAAGAAGCAGTCTGGCGCTCTCTCTGCTTTGTCAGTCTTTCCTCTGTTTGTGGGCCAGATTAAGGCTTTACTCCATGGGGCCCGTAGGTAGCCTAGCGGTTAAGAGGGGGCAGTAACCGAAAGGTCGCTGGTTTGAATCCCCGTGCCGACTAGGTGAAAAATCTGTAAATGTGCCCTTGAGCAAGGCACTTAACCCTAATTTCACTTTTAAGTTGCTCTGGATATGTGTGTCTGCTAAATGACTAAAATAAAAAGACACTGAGGTAGACCTTAGTCTGTGTTGTACTAGGAAAGGGGTATACCTAGTCTGTGTTGTACTAGGAAAGGGGTATACCTAGTCTGTGTTGTACTAGGAAAGAGGTAAAACTAGTCAGTTACACATCTGAATACATTCAACCAAACCTCTGAATCAGAGAGGTGCCTTAATTTTTATACCTTGCTGGCTTGGGGATTCAACCAGCGACTTTTCGCTCTCAATGCTCTTAACCGCTAGGCTACCCGCTGCTATTAGTCAATTACTGCCCCATTCAGGCCCTGGGTTGATGTTTTGTACTTCAAGGAATACTTTTTTATGTGTCAAGGCAGATTGTGAAAGATAGAAAATGTTATATCTCCTTCTGCTCAGACTTGGAAATATGTTGTTTGATTTCAGACTTTCCCAACTCAAACATGCCTTTTTGGGGGAATTCGAAATGGTATTCAAATTTTAACTGCCTTACTGACTGTAAATATAAGTCTCTCTCTCTCTCTCTCTCTCTCTCTCTCTCTCTCTCTCTCTCTCTTCTCTCTCTCTCTCTCTCTCTCTCTCTCCTCTCTCTCTCTCTCTCTCTCTCTCTCTCTCTCTTCTCTTCTCTCTTTCTTCTCTCTTCTTCTTCTCTCGTCTCTCTCTCTCTCTCTCTCTTCTCTCTCTCTCTCGCTCTCGCTCTCTCTCTCTTGCCGTGTGAGCTGTTGGTCGTCCAGCCCTCCTCTCACCCTCAGCTCTGTATTGTTTCCTGAGAGCTGTTGCCAAAGAGGAAGTAGGAGGAAGTTATTGGAGGAGCTGGGAGAAATTTATTAGGGCCAAACACAGACAGGGGAGGAGAGGGGGGAGGGGAGCTCCTCTAGTGCTCTGAGATGGGGCTTCATATCTGGGAGTCTAGGAGGGGAGGAGTTAGGGAGGGAGGTGCAGTGTCTTGGCCCTCTCACCGTCTCTTTCCTCTCAGAGGCAAGACTCGACTAGGCTATCATAGGGCAGCTCACTTTCCTTTCAACTGTTGAAATGGAAGATTTTTAAATGGATTTAAACCTGTGTGGTACGTAACCGTAGCTGGTTAAAATAAATGCCTTTGAGTAGGAGGAAGGAGAGTGTGTCTATTTTTTTTTTCTTTTTTTTTTTTTATTCCTGTTTTTCTTTTTTTTTTCCTCATTTTTGTTCTTGTTTACTGTTCTAGTTATAATGGCGCTTAGAATGCAAATTTTTATTGTGTGTGTCTGTGTGTGTGGGCTGGTCAAGGGAAGGCAGTGTCTCCAGCCCTGTCAAGAGAGTCAAAAATGTTTACTGTAACTGTAATCTGACCTAAGAGAGCAGCTGCTCCTTTCAATCGCCCAAGTCCTGTTGTTCTCTTCGTCAAGTGTGTGTTTGTGAGGCCCGGAGTGTTGGGTGTCTCCGAGAAAGAGAGAGAATGCGCATCTGTGTGTAATTGTGTTTGAGAAGATGCCCTTCAGCCATGAGAATGGGATTTATTTTCTGAGATTGTGTGCAGAAAGAGAAAAATCTTTCGTTCGTCTGCTCTCTGTTGTCTGTCTGTCTGTCTGTCTGTCTGTCTGTCTGTGTCTGTGTCTGTCTGTCGTCTGTCTTCTGTCTGTCTGTCTGTCTGTCTGTCTGTCGTCTGTCTGTTGTCTGTCTGTCTGTCTGTCTGTCTGTCTGTTCTGTCTGTCTGTCTGTCTGTCTGTTCTGTCTGTCTGTCTGTCTGTCTGTCTGTCTGTCTGTCTGTCTGTCTGTCTGTCTGTCTGTCTGTCTGTCTGTCGTTCTGTTCTGTTGTGTGTGTGGTGTGTGTGTGTGTGTGTGTGTTGTGTGTGTGTGTGTGTGTGTGTGTCTAGTATTGGTGAAAGATGGGTGTGTGCAGCGCTTGGGTCTGACCTCAGGGGTCATCTCTCCCTCACCAGCAAGTGTCCCAGCTGCAACAGCCAGTCCTAACAAAGCCTGCATTCTGACAGACAGGAACAATCTGACTAAAAGCATTATGAATAAATGGGAGGAGACCATGCAGTCCACCAACATGTTACCATTTTTAAGTTGTTTAGTAGACACTCTTATCCAGAGCAACTAGGGTTAAGTGCCTTGGGGCACAGCCACATATTGTCCACTTTGTCAGCTCCAGATTCAAACCAGCAACCATACAGTTACTGGCCCAACACTCTAAACCACTAGACTACCTGCCGCCTTTTTCCCTGCAAACAATAATGTGTCGTTTAGGACATCCCCGGACATCACGAAATGGTCACCTAAAGCCATCCGGATGTGTCAGGGTCCCCTGGAGGTTTTAGTCCAGTTCCCGGTTTGTCCAGAGACATCACCAGATGGTCACAAAAGACTCCCCCCCCCCAAAAAAAAATGTTTTACCCAGTGCATGCGCACCCTAGTTTCATTACACATCACACCATGCGAAACTTGTCATCCAAGATGGCGAAGCAGTCAGACGTCTTCGTCTTGTCGTGTCCGTGTATATACAGGGGAGAACAAGTATTTGATACACTGCCGATTTTGCAGGTTTCCTACTTACAAAGCATGTAGAGGTCTGTAATTTTTATCATAGTACACTTCAACTGTGAGAGACGGAATCTAAAACAAAAATCCAGAAAATCACATTGTATTGATTTTTAAGTAATTAATTTGCATTTTATTGCATGACATAAGTATTGATCACCTACCAACCAGTAAGAATTCCGGCTCTCACAGACCTGTTAGTTTTTCTTTAAGAAGCCCTCCTGTTCTCCACTCATTACCTGTATTAACTGCACCTGTTTGAACTCGTTACCTGTATAAAAGAAACCTGTCCACACACTCAATCAAACAGACTCCAACCTCTCCACAATGGCCAAGACCAGAGAGCTGTATAAGGACATCAGGGATAAAATTGTAGACATGCAACAGGCTGGGATGGCTACAGGACAATAGGCAAGCAGCTTGGTGAGAAGGCAACAACTGTTGGCGCAATTTTTAGAAAATGGAAGAAGTTCAAGATGACGGTCAATCACCCTCGGTCTGGGGCTCCATGCAAGATCTCACCTCGTGGGGCATCAATGATCATGAGGAAGGTGAGTTATCAGCCCAGAACTACACGGCAGGACCTGGTCAATGACCTGAAGAGAGCTGGGACCACAGTCTCAAAGAAAACCATTAGTAACACCACTACACCGTCATGGATTAAAATCCTGCAGCGCACGCAAGGTCCACCTGCTCAAGCCAGCGCATGTCCAGGCCCGTCTGAAGTTTGCCAATGACCATCTGGATGATCCAGAGGAGGAATGGGAGAAGGTCATGTGGTCTGATGAGACAAAAATAGAGCTTTTTGGTCTAAACTCCACTCGCGTGTTTGGAGGAAGAAGAAGGATGAGGACAACCCCAAGAACACCATCCCAACCGTGAAGCATGGAGGTGGAAACATCATTCTTTGGGGATGCTTTTCTGCAAAGGGTACAGGATGACTGCACCGTATGAGGGGAGGATGGATGGGGCCATGTATCGCGAGATCTTGGCCAACAACCTCCTTCCCTCAGTAAGAGCATTGAAGATGGTCGTGGCTGGGTCTTCCAGCATGACAACGACCCGAAACACAACAGCCAGGGCAACTAAGGAGTGGCGCCGTAAGAAGCATCTCAAGGTCCTGGAGTGGCCTAGCCAGTCTCCAGACCTGAACCCAATAGAAAATCTTTGAGGGAGCTGAAAGTCCGTATTGCCCAGCGACAGCCCCGAAACCTGAAGGATCTGGAGAAGATCTGTATGGAGGAGTGGGCCAAAATCCCTGCTGCAGTGTGTGCAAACCTGGTCAAGAACTACAGGAAACGTATGATCTCTGTAATTGCAAACAAAGGTTTCTGTACCAAATATTAAGATCTGCTTTTCTGATGTATCAAATACTTATGTCATGCAATAAAATGCAAATTAATTACTTAAAAATCATACAATGTGATTTTCTGGATTTTTGTTTTAGATTCCKTCTCTCATAGTTGAAGTGTACCCATGATAGAAATTACAGACCTCTACATGCTTTGTAAGTAGGAAAACCTGCAAAATCGGCAGTGTATCAAATACTTGTTCTCCCCACTGTATGTTTTTTTCCCCTTCGTATATATTTTGTATATATTTTTTAATAAWTTTAACCTCAGTTTCAACATACTCTCCTGCAACCCGCCTCACCCAATGTGGTATGGATCTGCTATTTTCTATACTTTAGAACCGGAACCCCCAACAGAAGCTAGCCAGCTAACTAGCTACCAGCTAATAGTCAGTTAGCCACTGCTAGCGGTCATTAGCTAACCTTAGCCCGGTCAACTCCTGCCAGTCTGCTCAGCGTGATTCAACCCAGAGCATACCGGACTGCTTTTTCTCCACATCTCCGGATTCCTACCACAAGCACTGAACCTTTTCACCTGGATCATCGTAGCTAGCTAGCTGCTATCCAAGTGGCTACCTCCTGGCTAAAGTCTCTGTCCCGTGCTAGGCCCATCTCCCGGCTAGCTGAAGAGGTCCAAAATGAATAAATGAAATCAATGAGTGAATAGTCAGATTAACTGATATCTAAAATTGCTTTTTCCAAACACCCCGGTATACGGTATTTGTGGTATACCGCCCAAACCTAGCAGGTTGCACTCTTTCACTAAATGCAGAGAGGTATTATAGGCAATGAATGTGTATGGCACATTCCCAGGAGGGGTCATATTGAGAAGTTAGTACTAAGTGATCATTTCAAATATTGTCATTGATTAAAGATTTGTACACTATTTTAGCTGAACAGTGTACCACTTACTTTAAAAACCCACACCATTTCATTACTTTACTTATAATGGTTTGGGACACTTGGCACCATCACGTGACAAAAACCTCCAGGGAACCATGACACAACGTCCCAAGAATGTTCAAGGGACCTTCAGGGGACCATGACACAACGTCCCAAGAACGTCCACAGGACAAACCAGGAACTATAAAAAGGTCCACCATCACACGACGTCCTAAGGACTAGTAAAATTAAAGTCCTGAGTAAGTCTTGATATGGTCCTCAGTGACGTCCTAGTAACTTACAGGGAACTTCACAAAGGTCCCCTGAGAATGTTCCCCTGGGACCATCACGAAACCTTTAAGGGGCCTATTGCGAACGTCGTAAAATGTCCTCAGGACGTTCCCTGTTAGCTGCGTTGTTACTGTGTTTTAAATGTCACTGTTGACTACATGAGCTACAATTTCATGGCCTTTGTATCTATCTCTAAAACTACAATTATTTTATTGTTTATGGGCATGACGTTGAGCAAATGCATATCAATTCAGTATTATTATCTTATTCAACTTCAATTTGTAGTGTCACAGTTGAGCGTTGTGTGTTTGTCGAGAGCATTTTACACATTAACTTGAAGAGACTTCAGGGTAAGATGACTTCATTTGATTGACAGCGTTGGTTGGCTGTCCAGTCCTTATCTACCTTGTGAGGATGGTGTCTGTCTGACGCTGGTTTCTTCGTCAGTTACACTATTGTCCCAGCTCAAAAGGCAGACTTCTACCTCTCAGGGTATGTTTTGTCTCTGTAAAACTATGATTTATTTCTGAAATAAATCATGTTTGTTTCAAAGTGCAGCGTATGAATGAAACGTGACTTTTACACCACTTTTGGAATGGAGCAAGGACAGTCCCCATGTCATAATGTTACAGCCAGCTACTGTCTCTTTAGAGTCGGGGTTGTCTGTTCCTTTTCATCCCCCTTTCTCCCAACAAAAAACCCCAACAACAAACGGATCATATTTTGAATGTATCAGCATGATCTCATCTACATGCACTGTGTGAGTGAATAAATCACTGGTTATCCATTTACAATCCTCCACCCACAGCCAAAACACACACAACCTCTATTTGTTTTACTGTCTGTGGCTGACTGTGGGGGTTTTCCCACGTTGACTGTGGACAGTAATACACATGTTATAACACACATACTCTCAGGACTCTCATGGAATCACTTCCTGTGTTTATACCTACAACTTTCCATAGAAGAAAGACATATCAATAACATATCAAGCATTACATGGGATGTATGAGTGGAATTATGCAGTTTAGGAAGAAAATGATACCAAACTTGCAGAGGCTTTGTAGAAGAGGCCTGTGCAAAGATATACCAGATTGCTGAGGCTTTGTAGAAGAGGCCTGTGCAAAGATATACCAGATTGCTGAGGCTTTGTAGAAGAGGCCTGTGCAAAGATATACCAGATTGCTGAAGCTTTGTAGAAGAGGCCTGTGCAAAGATATACCAGATTGCTGAAGCTTTGTAGAAGAGGCCTGTGCAAAGATATACCAGATTGCTGAAGCTTTGTAGAAGAGGCCTGTGCAAAGATATACCAGATTGCTGAAAAAGAAGTGCAACGTGATAGTTCTATGAAGCCTGGGAAAACAGGATTTCTGGGCTGTGAATGGTGGAGTTTGAATGAATGTGCGAGGTGCATAGCTTTCCACTGGTATTTACATTCCTGCTGCACATTGGAATTCTGTAGCATGATGGTCTCAGTCAGGTCTGTGGCTGGACACACTCCCAGAGAGTGTAGGAGGGGAAGTGTGTGCGTGCATGCTTGTGTGTGTCTCATCTGACTTTGTGCTCAATCTGAGCGTACCATGTCATTCAATCAAGACGCCTAATATCCCATCTGGCAACAGGCGAAAGACTCCATTCATGGAAAGTATTCTAGAAGAGTTTGTGTGTGATGTTTGTAAGTGTGTGCTCATATTTCTGTCCGGATCAGTGTGCCTCCCATCACAGGAGTGTTGTGTGTCACCCATAAGGAGTCAAAGGGCCTTTCATCTGTGTGAGGAACAGCCGATTTGATATACAGCCTGTGTCTTCTAAAGGGTTTTGAGGGTTTTACATTTTCAAAGGCCCACATGGTCATGGAGTGCCGAGGCACTGATTTACAGTGTTCTCCCAATACTGTTGCTATGTTGGCATTCCAGGTCAAAGTCATATTGTAGTCTCCTTCTGCCTAATGTAACCTTATGTTACTCAACTCCTTATAATCCCTATGAATGATTGGGTGTTTTAATAACGTTAACACTGTCGAATAACGTTAACACTGTCTAATAACGTTAACACTGTCTTAGACAGTGGCCATTTTAGACAGTGTTAACCATATTAGACAGTGTTTAACATTACTAGACAGTGTTAAACATTATTAGACAGTGTTAACAATTCATAGAACAGTGTTAACATTGTTAGACAGTGCTATAGAACAGGTTAAAATGTTATTAGCATGTGTACATTATTAGACACAGTGTTAACATTATTAGAACAGTGTAACATTATTAGACACGTGTTAATTACTAGACAGTGTTAACATTAATTAGACAGTGTTAACATTATTAGACAGTGTTAACATTATTAAGACAGATAGACTATGTGTGTTAACTGACTAGATTAATAATAGAATCAGTGTTTAAGCCATTTATTAGAGTGTGACATTAGTTCAGTGGTAACATGATTAGACAGTTTAACTAATTAGACAGTGTTAACATTATTAGAAGTGAATAGACGTCAAGTAGACAGTGCTTTAACGATATAACTAGTAACATGACATTTTAGACAGTGTTAACATTATTAGACAGTGTTAAAATTATTAGACAGGTGTTAACGCTTACTTAGAAACAGTGTTAACATTTATGACAGTGAGTTACTTGAGTATATATGCTACTATTAGACAGTGTTAACATTAGTTAGACAGTTGTTAACATTATTAGACAGTGTTAACATTATTAGACAGTGTTACATTTATAGACAGTGTTAAACATTATAGAGCAGTGTTACATTATTAGACAGTGTTACATTATAGACAGTGTTAACATTATTAGACAGTGTTAACATTATAGACAGTGTTAACATTACTAGACAGTGTTACATTATTAGACAGTGTTAACATTATTAGACAGTGTTAACATTATTAGACAGTGTTAACATTATAAGCAGTGTTAACATTTTAGACAGTGTTAACATTACTAGAACAGTGTTAACATTATTAGACAGTGTTAACATTATTAGACAGTGTTAACATTCTTAAGACAGTGTTAACATTATTAGCCAGTGTTTAACATTATAGACAGTGTTAACATTATTAGACAGTGTTAAATTATTAGACAGTGTTAACATTATAGACAGTGTTAACATTATTAGACGTGTTAACATTATTAGACAGTGTTAACATTATGACAGTGTTAACATTTTTAGACAGTGTTAACATTATTAGACAGTGTTAACATTATTAGGACAGTGGTATACATTAATTATTAGACAGATTGTACATTTATTAGACAGCGCAGTTATGAACCAGTTTTTGCGTAATACAGTGTAACATTATTAAGACAGTGTTACAGGGTAATTTGTGACATGGTCGTTAATACTATGGAGAATACCTCTTAGGACAGTGATTTATTAACATTATTAACATGTTAGAATAGTTGAATGTGGAAGCTAGAACACAGCGTTTGGATGTAGGTGTATTTGAGAGCTGAGTTACTGAGTGACATTATGAGAACACGGCAATTTGTAGTTAACAATAACCACAGAGACAAGACTTGGTAATCATAAGATCAAATGTGTAACATTATTAGACAGTGACATTTACTCTTGGTACAGTGCAATATATAGAGAGTCACGTGTTAACTGGAGTTTACCTTAGCACTGCATAGCAGTGGTGATAAACGTAAAACTTTTTTTATGACAGAGAGCGAAGACAAACACAGGTGTTCCATACATTTCAATGTATGCGCGTGATGGTGAATTAATTAGATCAGTGTTAACGTTAATTAGATTGTGCAAATGATGTTATCGTTGATCAGATTAGTAGTGTAAGCGATGAATTATGTGTACGATGGCATGATTGTTACAAGGTGTTAACTTGATCAGTTATCGCTACGATAGTTGAATTTAGATCTAGTATTATTAGAACTTCCTGAGTAGCCTTATTAGACAGCTGGTCTGAATATCGGTATATGCGATGCGAAAAGACAGATCGGATTAAACGAAGTATCAGACGTGTTAACGTGTTATTAGACTTCGCAGTTGTTGAACTTGGTGTTCAAATCGTTTCGAGGCTCAGTGTTAACATTATTAGACTCTCACGTAGGTCATCATTATGTACTAGTAGGAGTGGTGTACAACTGTGTTAACACAGTGTTAAACAGATAATTGCTTATAGGACACCGCATGTTTACATTAGATGTAGACTCAATGTGATTAAATTATCTGAGTCAAATAAATATGCAGTGGCTTAAGTATTTAATAAACACAACTGATAAACATATATAAGGTGATTTTGTCAAATCTTGTGTGTCTCTCCATGCTCTTTGCTGACAAAACATATGTTAATTTCGGCTACACTGTCCCGACGTTCGCAAAATTCATCCTTTTGTCCGCATTTGGGTATTTTAAATGTTGCATAAACTAAAATTGAGGTTTAATTTAAAAAACTTTTACATTCCACGTGTGTCAAGTTGGTAGAAGCATGGCGCTTGCAACGCCAGGGTTGTGGGGTTCTTCCCCACGGGGGGGACCCAGGATGAATATGTATGAACTTTCCAATTTGTAATGTCGGCTCTGGCGTAAAGCGTCTGCTAAATGACTTAATGTAAAATGTAAATTTAATACGACTAATGATAGGTAATTTTTTTGGCAGAAAGTTTTATTTCTTTCTTTATGGATTTTGACTATTTACATTCCGTGCCTTAATTGGGTTCTTACTGTGTAATTATTGCGTAATACGTGTAACAATTATTGTATTTGCTAATTGTTCCACGTAACGCTGTGAGGCTTAACCAAGTCCTAACCTAACCTTAATCCAAATCAAATCAAATCAAATTTTATTAGTCACATACAGTGGTTAAGGCAGATGTTTAATGCGAGTTGTAGCGATGCTTGTGCTACTAGTTCCGACAACTTGCACGTAATACCAACAAGTAAATCTAACTAACAATTCCCAACTACTACCTTATTAACACACCACACACAAGTGTAAGGGATAAAGAATATGTACATAAAAATTATTATGAATGAAGTGGGTGGTAAAGAACGGTCATGGCAGATGCAGTAGATGGTATGAGTACGGTACTATACAATATGAGATAGTACTGTAGGAATATGTAATCTAAGTGGCATACGTTTAAAAGTGGCTAGTGGTACATGTAGAATTACTAAAAGATGGCAAGATGCAGCTAGATGATATAGAGTACGTATATACAAACAATATGAGATGGTAAGTAGGGGTATGTAACATTTATATTTAGAGTGGCATTGTTTAAAGTGGCTAGTGGTACATTTTTTTACATAAATTCCAATCCAATGTCCCAATTTTTAAAGTGGCTGGAGTTGTTTATCAGTATTTGGCAGCGTGCGCTAAATGTTTAGTGGTGGCTGTTTAACAGTCCTGTGGCCTATGAGATACGAAGCTGTTTTTTTACAGTCTCATCGGTCCCTGCTTTGATGCACCTGTATGACCTCAGTTCCCTCTGGATGATAGCGGGGGTGAACAGGCATAGTGGCTTGGGTGGTTAGTTGTCACTTCGGATGGGATCTTTATGGCCTTCCTGTGACTCGGGTGGCTGTAGGTGTCACTGGAGGGCAGCGTAGTTGCTCCTCCCGGTGATGCGTTCTTGCAGACCTCACTACGTCTGGAGGAGCCTTACGGTTGTGGGCGGAAGCCGTGCCGTACAGGCGGTGATACAGTGCCCGACAGGATGCTCTCGATTGTGCATCTTGTAGGAAGTTTTGTGAGCTGCTTTTGGTGAACAAGGCCGAACTTTCTTCAGCCTCATATGAGCGTGTTTGAGAGGCGTGCTGCGCCTTCTTACAACGCTGTCTCTGTGTGAGTTGGACCAATTCCAGTTTGTTCCGTGATGTGTACACCGAAGGGAACTTAACCCTTTCCACTTCTCCACTACAACTGACTCGTCAAATAGTGGATAGGCGGGGTGGCTCCCTCTGCCTGGTTTCCTGAAGTCCACAATCATCTCGCTTTGTTTTGTTGATCGTTGAGCTGTGAGGTTTATTTTCTGACACACACTCCGAGGGCCTCACGTGATGCCCTTCCTGGTAGGCCGTGCTCGTGTTGTTCTATTTGGTAATCAAGCCTATTGATGTAGTGTATCCGCACTTTGATGATTGAGGTGGAGGCGTGCATAGCCACGTAGTCGTGGGTGAACAGGGAGTAACAGAGGAAGGGCCAGAACGCACCCTTGTGGGGCCAGTGTTGAGTGATGCAGCGGGGTGGAGAGATGTTGTTACTATTCCTCACCCACTGGGGGGCGGCCCGTCAGGAAAGTCAGGACCCTTGCACGAGGGGCGGGGTCGTAGACCCAGGGTTCGAGCTTGATGACGAAGCTTTTTGGAGGGTACATGGTGTTAAATGCTGAGTCTGTAATCGATGCACAGCATTCCACATGGGTATTCCTTCTTGTCGATGGTTTAGCAGGCAGTGTGGCAGTGTGGTTGCGATTGCGTCGTCTGTGGACCTATTAGGGTTCGGTAGGACTCAATATTGGCGTGGGTCTAGGGTGTCCGGTAAGGGTGGGAGGTGATTGGTCCCTTGACTAGTCTCTCAAAGCTACTTCATGATTGAGGTTTTAGTGAGTTTGCTGACGGTGCGGTAGTTAGGTTTATTAGTTGTAGGTATTTATATCGATCGCAGTTTGGATCTGTGACGGTTTCGACATTGAGCTGTTTTCTAATGTATGATGGGGAGTCGTTTAGCTCAGTTTACCTTAGCTTTCTTGGGAACAGGAACCAATGGGGTGGCCCTCTTGGAAGCAGTGGGACAGCAGATGGGATACTAAGGATTGATTGAATATGTCCGTAACACCCAAGCAGCTTCTGCGGCATGCTCTGACGAACGCGGTGGGAATGCCGTCCTGGGCCTGCAGCCTTGCCGAGGGTTAACACGTTTAAATGTTTTAACTCACTGGCTGCAGGTGAAGGAGAGCGCCAGCAGTGTATTTGGGTAAGGTGGGCCGTGTCAGTGGCACTGGTAATTGTCCTCAATAGCGGGGTCAAAAAAAGTTGTTTATAGGCCTGTCTGGGGAGCAGACATTCCTGGTCCGCGAGGGGCTGGTTTTCTTTTTGGGTATCGTGATTGCTGTAGCCCTGCACATATCTTGTGTCCTGAGCTGTTGAACTGCGACTACATGAGGCGATTTTTCTTGTACTGGGACTCTAGCCTGTGTTGATTGCTTGCGGGAGAGAATAAGTAAACTGTTTTGTATCGGTTCATGACCTTCCGGTCACCTTGCCCCTGGTTAGGAAAGCAGGTGGTTCGCGCTTTCAGGTTTCACGGCGATATGCTGCCGTCAATCCACGGATTTCTGGTTTGGCTGAATTAGTTTTAAATGTTGCTTGTGGGTACGACAGGTCGTAATGCACTTCCTAATGCCGCTCACGGCGAATCAGCATATTCGTCAATATTGTTGTTGGATGTACAATGCGAACATTTCCAATCCGCCGTGATCGAGCAGTCTTGAGCGTGGATTCAAGAATTGTCGGAAAGAACAGCGTTGAACAGAACTGAAGCGGCGGGGCTTGTTGTTTTGTTTCTGTTTTTAGGCTGGAATTCAACAAAAATGGAGTCCGTGGTCAGCTTTTCCGAAAGGGGGAGCGGGGGAGGGCCTTAATATTCGTGCGGAAATTAGTAAGAACAATGATCTAGGGTTTTTCCAGCCTGGTAGCACATGATATGACTGATATCAGAATTAGGGGAGTTTTTGTTTTTAGATTAGCTGTTTAAAATATCCCCAGCTACGAGAAGTGCAGCACTCAGGGTGTGTGGTTTCCAGTGTATACAAAGAGTCAGATAAAGTTGTTCGCGGCACGGGATGTGTCTGCTTGGGGGGAATATTACGGCTGTGATTATGATTGAAGAGAATTCTCCTTAGTAGATAGATGCGGTCGCACATTGTCGATTGTGAGGAGTTCTAGATCAGGTGAAACAGAATGACTTGAGTTCTGGTGTGTTGTTATGTAATGATTCACACCACGTCTCGTTAATCAAATCCAACCCCTAGAACAGTGTAAGTAGCAGTGGTAAAATGAGTTATTGCAACACTTTACTAAATGTTAAGTGGTTACCGGAGGTTTACTAGTCTAATAGACCTAACCACCTGTGTTTACTCCCTGCAGCGTCAGACTCACTGGAGTACCCTGGTGACATGCCTGCCTCACTACCTCCAGTAGGAAATCCGTAAACTCAGACCAACTTAATTTTCAGCTAACTTTTTTAATTCCTCACCCACTCTCACCCCACCAGACCTGGTCTCAGTATTAAAAGGTAATGAGGTGCATTTGCCAATATGTTTTTCCATTGAAATGAGGCCAACATTTCAAACAAAGCTAGCAGTCTTTATGCATGCACGTATCTATTTTTATCATCCCAGTGATGTCACAAGAAGTTATGCAGTTTCCTAACTCAAACAGGTTTTTCCTATGCCCTTATAAATCATTCAAATGTTTTATAAAGCCTTTTCACATTCAGCACCTGTCCAAAGTGCTTTC
>NC_036838.1:56085638-56122814 GCF_002910315.2 Salvelinus sp. IW2-2015
GAATGGCAACATCAGCAGAGAGAGACACAACCACACTCACAGGCTCTCCGTGACGCTGCCTGACGTTAACTAGCAGAGAGAGAGAGAAGGCATTGTCAACGCTATGCCCATATAGACGGTTTCACTATATTACTGGGTAATTCAATTTGATGCAGTAGAACAGTGAAGAATAGACACAACAAAAGGAAACCGAGAGAGCTGCATTTAACTGTTTGATTGTGTATTTAACTATCAACAAAGGTTGTACAAATCAGATCAAATGCTACAATATACCTATTTCAATTAGCCTACTACGATAATTGGGAACTCCTGGGACCAAGGCAATCAACAATTTCAGTGTTAACATTATTAGGTAGTGTTAACATCATTAGACAGTGTTAACATTATTAGACAGTGTTAACATTAATAGACAGTGGCATTTTTAGACAGTGTTAACCATATTAGACAGTGTTAACATTACTAGACAGTGTAAACATTATTAGACAGTGTTAACATTACTAGACAGTGTTAACATTATTAGACAGTGACAGTATTAGACATGTTAACATATTAGACAGTGTTAACATTACTAGACAGTGTTAACATTATTAGACAGTGTTAACATTATTAGACAGTGTTAACATTACTAGACAGTGTTAACATTATTAGACAGTGTTAACATTATTAGACAGTGTTAACATTATTAGACAGTGTTAACATTACTAGACAGTGTTAACATTACTAGACAGTGTTAACATTATTAGACAGTGTTAACATTATTAGACAGTGTAACATTATAGACAGTTAACATTATTAGACAGTGTTAACATTATTAGACAGTGTTAACATTATTAGACAGTGACATTATGAGACAGTGTTAACGGTATTAGACAGTGTAACATTACTAGACAGTGTTAACATATTAGACAGTGACAGTATTAGACAGCGTTAATGTTATTAGACAGTGACATTATTAGACAGTGACATTATGAGACAGTGTTAACGGTATTAGACAGTGTTAACATTATTAGACAGTGTTAACGGTATTAGACAGTGTTAACATTATTAGACAGTGACATTATTAGACAGTGTTAACGTTATTAGACAATGTTAACATTATTAGACAGTGACATTATTAGACAGTGACATTATGAGACAGTGTTAACGGTATTAGACAGTGTTAACATTATTAGACAGTGCTAACGGTATTAGACAGTGTAACGGTATAGACAGTGTTAACATTATTAGACAGTGTTAACATTATTAGACAGTGACATTATTAGACAGTGTTAACGTTATTAGACAGTGTTAACATTATTAGACAGTGTTAACATTATTAGACAGTGACATTATTAGACAGTGTTAACGTTATTAGACAGTGTTAACGGTATTAGACAGTGTTAACGTTATTAGACAGTGTTAACATTGTTAGACAGTGTTAACATTATTAGACAGTGTTAACATTATTAGACAGTGACATTATTAGACAGTGTTAACGGTATTAGACAGTGTTAACGGTATTAGACAGTGTTAACATTATAGACAGTGTTAACATTATTAGACAGTGTAACATTATAGACAGTGTTAACGTTAGACAGTGTTAACATTATGAGACAGTGTTAACGGTATTAGATAGTGTTAACATTATAGACAGTGTTAACTATTAGAAGCAGTGTTAACGGTATTAGACAGTGTTAACATTATTAGACAGTGTTAACATTATTAGACAGTGTTAACGGTATTAGACAGTGTTAACATTATGAGACAGTGTTAACATTATTAGACAGTGTTACATTATTAGACAGTGTTAACGTTATTGACATTTTAACATTATTAGACAGTGTTAACGTAATTAGACAGTGTTAACGGTATTAGACAGTGTTAACATTATTAGACAGTGACATTTAGACAGTGTTAACGGTATTAGGACAGTGTTAACATTATTAGACAGTGTTAACATTATTAGACAGTGTTAACATTATTAGACAGTGACATTATTAGACAGTGTTTAACGTATTAGCAGTGTTAACGTATTAGACAGTGTTAACATTATTAGACAGTGTTAACATTATTAGACAGTCTAACGGTATTAGACAGTGTTAACATTATTAGACAGTGTTAACGTATTAGATAGTGTTAACATTATGAGACATGTTAACGGTTATTAGACAGTGTTAACGGTATTAGACAGTGTTAACATTATTAGACAGTGTAACATTATTAGACAGTGTTAACGTATTAGACAGTGTTAACATTATGAGACAGTTAACATTATTAGACAGTGTTAACATTATTAGACAGTGTTAACGTTATGAGACAGTTTTAACATTATTAGACATGTTAACGGTATTAGACAGTGTTAACGGTATTAGACAGTGTTAACATTATTAGACAGTGACATTATTAGACAGTCTGTTTAACATTATGAGACAGTGTTAACATATTAGACAGTGTTAACATTATGAGACAGTGTTATATTAGACAGTGTAACATTATTAGACAGTGTTAACGTTATTAGACAGTTTTAACATTATTAGACAGTGTTAACGGTATTAGACAGTGTTAACGGTATTAGACAGTGTTAACATTATTAGACAGTGACATTATTAGACAGTGTTAACGTTATTAGACAGTTTTAACTATTAGACAGTGTTAACATTATGAGACAGTGTTAACATTATTAGACAGTGTTAACATTATTAGACAGTGTTAACGTTTATTTAGACAGTTTTAACATTATTAGACAGTGTTAAAACGGTATTAGACAGTGTTAACGGTATTAGGACAGTGTTAACATTATTAGACAGTGACATAGTATTAGACAGTGTTAACGGTTTAGACAGTGTTAACATTATTAGAATGACATTATTAGACAGTGTTAACGGTATTTAACAGTGTTTAACATTATTAGACAGTGACATTATTAGACAGTGTTAACATTATTAGACAGTGACATTATTAGACAGTGTTAACATTATTAGACAGTGACATTATTAGACAGTGTTAAACATTATTAGACAGTGACATTATTAGACAGTGTTAACATTATTAGACAGTGACATTATTAGACAGTGTTAATGGGTATTAGACCTTTAACGTTATTAGACAGTGTTAACATGATTAGACAGTGTTAACATTATTAGACAGTGAACATTATTAGACAGTGTTAAACGTTATTAGACAGTGTTAACATTATTAGACAGTGACATTATTAGACCGTGTTAACGTTATTAGACAGTGTTAACGGTATTAGACAGTGTAACATTATTAGACAGTGACATTATTAGACAGTGTTAATGGTATTAGACCGTGTTAACGGTATTAGACAGTGTTAACGGTATTAGACAGTTAACATTATTAGACAGTGTTAACATTATTAGACAGTGACATTATTAGACCGTGTTTAACGTTATTAGACAGTGTTAACGGTATTAGACAGTGACATTATTAGACAGTGTTAATGGTATTAGACCGTGTTAACGGTATTAGACAGTGTTAACATTATTAACAGTGTTAACATTATTAGACAGTGTTAACGTTGTTAGACAGTGTTAACGGTATTAGACAGTGTTAACATTATTAGACAGTGTTAACATTATTAGACAGTGACATTATGAGACAGTGTTAACATTATGAGACAGTGTTAACGTTGTTAGACAGTGTTAACGTTATTAGACAGTGTTAACGTTATTAGACAGTGTTAACGTTATTAGACAGTGTTAACGTTATTAGACAGTGTTAACATTATTAGACAGTGTTAACGTTGTTAGACAGTGTTAACGATAGACAGTGTTAACATTAGACGTTGTTTAACATTATTAGATAGTGTTAAACTTATTAGACAGTGTTAACGTTATTAGACAGTCTTAACATTATGAGACAGTGTTAACATTATTAGACAATGTTACTGTTTATGAGACAGTGTTAACGTTATTGAACAGTGTTAACGTTATTCGACATGTTAACGTTATTAGACAGTGTTTACCGTTATTTAATGTTAACACTGTCTAATAATGTTAACACTGTCTAATGAKGTTAACACTACCTAATAATGTTAACACTGAAATTGTTGATTGCCTTGGTCCCAGGAGTTCCCAATTATCGTAGTAGGCTAATTGAAATAGGTATATTGTAGCATTTGATCTGATTTGTACAACCTTTGTTGATAGTTAAATACACAATCAAACAGTTAAATGCAGCTCTCTCGGTTTCCTTTGTTGTGTCTATTCTTCACTGTTCTACTGCATCAAATTGAATTACCCAGTAATATAGTGAAACCGTCTATATGGGCATAGCGTTGACAATGCCTTCTCTCTCTCTCTGCTAGTTAACGTCAGGCAGCGTCACGGAGAGCCTGTGAGTGTGGTTGTGTCTCTCTCTGCTGATGTTGCATTCCAGCAGAAACAATCCTACTGTTTTCCAGACCCCGAAGTGGACGCCTAAATTGGACAATCCGCCCCCTCCCCTCTTTCCCTTCCTCTCCCTCCCCCTTACATGTATCCCCTGGTCTCCCGTCCTTATTTGGGCAGAGACGTTCTGAGCGCTGGGCGGAGGGGTGGAGTGGGGGAGGGGATGGAGKGCGTCGGGTTGACACAAGGGAGGCAGAAGGAGAAACAGTGAACGCTCACAGCCCTTTCTTAATAAGGACATGTCTGGAATTTAAGCCTCGCTCTCCATGAGAGCTCTTTCACACACAGCACAGCAGCACCCCACTAAACTCATGTACTACTATAGCCCACTACCCAGGGATTCTGATCAGTATTGTCAAATCCCCATGACAAATCCCTCTCACTATTCCACAAGTTAGTCCCTGTTAGCTAGGAGACTCTTACTCCATACCTATACGTCTATGATCCTACACCTCACGCGTATCGGAGAGAAACAGCTTAGTTAATATCTTAATATCTAATATCTTTACACATTCTAAATGTGTCTTAACACATAGTGGTCTTGCTGACCACCCGGACAGTGTTAAAGAAGGGTGGGTTTGTGTGTCTTCACTACYAGGATAAACACTGGGACTGCCTCCAAAAAAAGAACACATCAATTGGACACATTTGACACAACATTTCTGGTCTTAATAGACCCGACATGCAATGGATTCTTCTAGACCAGTGCATGTGCATTATGCTATATGCACCCACACTTTTCTACCACAGTGGATGTTTACTGTAGTGATTGTGGATGTTTCTGGTAATTGGATCTGCTCATCTTGAGTTGTGTCGGGGTAGATGTATAGCTGCAGCCTGATCTCTGTGGACTTTTAGCTTTGAATACTTGAGCTGCTGACCTACCTGCTGACTGCTGTGCGAGAGCTTCTCAAATTTTGCCGTGATCTCCACATTCAGTCATTGGGTTTAAGACCAACACTGGTCCTGGGGGGCCCAAAGCTCTCAGCTTTACCTCAAAATCTTATACTGTCCCTCAACCAGACTTAGGCACTAGAATTAGTGGTGGTGCTCGGTTTGTGTCTAGCCTACTGCGTTACATTCAGGCCTAGTCAGACTGGAGGGTTTTCCTTCAGGAGGTAGAGCTGGTTTTCCTGCCTTTGATCTGATGTAATTTGAAGTGCTAGACTGTCATATACACTGAGTGTACAAAACATTAGCAACGTTCCATGACATAGACTGACCAGGTGAATCCAGGTGAAAGCTAGGATCCCTTATTGATGTCACTTGTTAAATCCACTTCACTCAGTGTAGATAAAGTGGAGGAGACAGGTTAAAGAAGGATTTTTAAGCCTTGAGATAATTGAGATGTAGATTGTGTGTGTCATTCAGAGGATGAATGGGCGAAATAAAACATTTAAGTGCCTTTGAACGAGGTATGGTAGTAGGTGCCGGGTGCACCGGTTTCTGTCAAGAACTGCAATGCTCCTGGATTTTTCACACCAACAGTTTCCTGTGTGTATCAAGAATGGTCCACCACCCAAATGGTCCACCACCCAAAGGACATCCAGCCAACTTGACACAGCTGAAGCATTGGAGTCAACATGGGCCAGAATCCCTGTAGAACGCTTTCGACACCTTGTAGTGTCCATGCCCAGATGAAAAAGCATATAAATATGTCTGGATTGGATTAGAGCTTTGATTACTGAAATACTGAAACAAGCTCCAGTAGGCTAATCTTTTTGAGTGTAGACTGTATTACTGTACTGTACTGTATTGTATTAGCATATACTGTATTATATGGACTGGAATTACACACCACGTTCAAACCATGAAGCTGGTAGACAACATACAATGCTGGTGCAGGACATGCAGCCTACAACGTTACAATTATAGGCTAAAATCWAATTCACTAGCCTATAATGAATTTGATTTTAATTTTGAAATGTAATAGTGCCTATTTAAAATGTTCATAATTAGTAGGCTGACACATTAATACCTTTCATAATATTTCCCCTAATGTTGTGTGACGGATGTATTAGCCTACCTCCTCTTTCTCTCTCTATTGTTGCTTCATTCCTTCCTTGCTTTCAACAGTTAAATTAAATAAGTTTTGTTATTTTCAACATTGTAATGACATGCCAGAATAATAGAAGAATAAGATACAGCAGGCTTTCACTTCTCTTCAGGAGTCTGAATGGTTTTGGGTCTGTATAAATAACTGCTATAGCCTAGCGCCATCTGAATGGTTATGGGTCTGTATAATAACTGCTATAGCCCTAGCGCCATCTGAATGGTTATGGGTCTGCAATAAATAACTGCTTATAGCCTAATGCATCTGAATCGGTTTGGGTTCTGAATAAATAACTCTATAGCCTAATGCCAACTGAATGGTTATGGGTCCTGAATAATACACTGCTATACCCTAGCCCGTCTGAATGGTTATGGGTCTGAATAAATAACTGCTTATAGCCTAGCGCCATCTGAATGGTTATGGCGTCTGAATAAATAATCTATGCCTAATGCCAACTGAATGGTTATGCGTCTGAATAAATAAAACTGCTATAGCCTAGCGCGGTCCTTGAATGGTTATGGCGTCTGAATAAATAACTGCTATACGCCTAGCGCCATCTGATGGTTCAGGGTTCTGAATAAATAACTGGCTATACGCCTAATTGCCAATCTGAATGGTTATGGTCTGAAAATCAATAACTGCTATAGCCTAGCGCCACTCTGAATGGTTATGGTCTGAATAAATAACTGCTATAGCTAGCACCATCTGAATGGGTTATGGTTCTGCAATAAATAACTGCGTATTGCCCTCCGCAAATCTTGAATGTTATGGGTCTGAATAAATAACTGCTATTGCTACTGACAAACTCGCCCATACCACATCCACCTTCTATTGACTGCTGTATTAAATTCAGCAAACAAGAGCTTGCGTCCCTCATTCCAATAATAATAAGTATTAGAAATGCATTTAGTCTGCTTTTCCTGGGACTCCAACTCCAAGAGCTAAGGAGCGTTTTTTAAGGAGACAGGCCAGTTGAGCGCCGGTGTGTTAATGCGCAAGCGACAGAGGCTATAAATTATAAGCTTATGAGTAACCATCATTCATTAGCTATATAATAAGGCTGCATTGAATTTATTACCTGAAAGAGGTAGGTTAGAACATCTATCTATACACTGAACAAAAATATAAACTCAACATGTAAAGTGTTAGCCCCATGTTTCATGAGCTGAAATAAAAGATCCCAGAAATGTTCCATATACACAAAAATGTGTTTACATCCCTGTTAGTGAGCATGTATCCTTTGCCAATATAATCCATCCACCTGACAGTATGTGGGATATCAAGAAGCTGTATAGTGCTTGAGTGCACACTGATTCAAAGCAACGATATCCGAGTGATAGGATGTTTAAAACTCTGCAGATTCAAAAAAAATCTTTACAATAAAATAAAAAAACAGATGGAGATGTGTTAATTAGACGTGCATTCAGTCCTTATATTACTGTAGCATAGGCTAGAATAGGCTATAGTCTTAACTTTCACAAGAAAAAAGTTACCATAATGAGGTGATACATGCATTGAGAACTGTGCTCAATACTGAGATGTGCTGTCTGTCCCCACCCTGGGCGTTGATGATTGATCATGCAGATAAAAAAAAATCTAAAATCAAATTCAACCTTTATTTGCAACATGCGCCGAATACAACAAGTGTAGACTTTACAGTGAAATGCTTACTTACAAGCCCTTAACCAACAGTGCAGTTCAAGAAGAAAATATTTACCAAGTAGGCTAAAATAAAAAGTAATAATAAAAAGTAACACAATAAGAATAACAATAACGAGGCTATATACAGGGGGCACCGGTACCGAGTCAGTGTGCAGGGGTACAGGCTAGTTGAGGTAATCTGTACATGTAGGTGGGGGGGTGAAGTGACTATGCATAGATAACAATAAAACTGAGTAGCAGCAGTGTACAAAAGGAGATTTTTATGAATTGTTCAGCGGTCTAATCGCTTGGGTGTAGAAGCTGTTAAGGAGCCTTTTGGTCCTAGACTTGGCGCTCCGGTACCGCTTGCCGTGCGGTAGCAGAGAAAACAGTCTATAACTTGGGTGCCTGGAGTCTCTGACAATTTTATGAGCTTTCCTCTGACACCGCCTATTATATAGGTCCTGGATGGCAGGAAGCTTGGCCCCAGTGATGTATTGGGCCGTTCGCACTACCTTCTGTAGCGCCTTACGGTCAGATGCAGAGCAGTTGCCATACTAGGCGGTGATGGAACCGGTAAGGATGCTCTCGATGATGCAGCTGTAATAACCTTTGAGGATCTGGGGACCCATGCCAAATCTTTTCAGTCTCCCGAGGGGGAAAAGGTTTCGTCGTGCCTGCTTCATGACTGTCTTGGTATGTTTGGACCATAATAGTTCGTTGGTGATGTGGACACCAAGGAACTTGAAACTCTTGACCCGCTCCACTATAGCCCCGTCGATGTTGATGGGGGCCTGTTCGGGCCTCCTTTTCATATAGTCCATGATCAGCTCCTTTGTCTTACTCACATCGAGGGAGAGGTTGTTGTCCTGGAACCACACTGCCAGTTCTCTGACCTCCTCCCTATAGGCCATCTCATCGATGTCGGTGATCAGGCCTTCCACTGTTGTGTCGTCAGCAAATGTAATGATAGTGTTGGAGTTGTTTTTGGCCACGCAGTTGTGGGTGAACAGGGAATACAGGAGGGGACTAAGTACACACCCCTGAGGGGCCCCAGTGTTGGCCCATCAGGAAGTCCAGGATCCAGTTGCAGAGGGAGGTGTTTAGTCCCAGAGTCCTTAGCTTAGTGATGAGCTTCGTGGGCACTATGGTGTTGAATGCTGAGCTGTAGTCAATGAACAGCATTCTCACATAGGTGTTCCTTTTGTCCAGGTGAGAAGGGGCAGTGTGGAGTGTGATTGAGATTGCGTCATCTGTGGATCTGTTGGGGGGTTATGCAAATTAGAGTGGGTCTAGGGTGTCCGGGAGGATGCAGTTGATGTGAGCCATGACCAGCCTTTCAACGCACTTCATGGCTACCGACGTGAGTGCCACAGGGCGGTAATCATTTAGGCAGATTACCTTCACATCCTTGGGCACAGGGACTATGGTGGTCTGCTTGAAACATGTAGGTATTACAGACTCGGTCAGGGAGAGGTTGAAAATGGCATTGAAGACACTTGACAGTTGGTCCGCGCATGCTTTGAGTACACATCCTTGTAATCCGTCTGGCCCAGTGGCTTTGTGAATGTTGACCTGCTTAAAGGTTTTGTTCACATCGGCTACCGAGAGCATTATCACACAGTCATCTAGAACAGCTGGTGCTCTCATGCATGCTTCAGTGTTGCTTGCCTCGAAGCGAGCATAAAAGGCATTTAGCTCGTCTGGTAGGCTCGCGTCACTGGGCAGCTCGCATCTGGGTTTCCATTGGATGAATCCCGGAACATATTCTAGTCTGTGCTAGCAAAACAGTCCTGTAGTGTAGCATCTGCGTCATCTGACCACTTCCTTATTGAGTGAGTCACTGGTACTTCCTGCTTTAGTTTTTGCTTGTAAGCAGGAATCAGGAGGATTGAATTATGGTCAGATTTGCCAAATGGTGGGCGTGGGGAGATTTGCATGCATCTCTGTGTGTAGATTAAAGGTGGTCGAGGATTTTTTTCCCCCTGGTTGCACATGTGGCATGCTGGTAAAAATTTGGTAAAACTGATTTAAGTTTGCCTGCATTAAAGTCCCCGGCCACTAGGAGCGTCGCTTCTGGGTGAGCATTTCTTCTTTGCTTATGGCCTTATAGAGTTGGTTGAGAGCGGTCTTAATGCCAGCCTTGTTTTGTGGTGGTAAATAGACGGCTACGAATAATACAGATGAGAACTCTCTTGGTTGATAATATGGTCTGCAGCTTATCATAAGGTACTCTACCTCAGGCGAGCAATACCTCGAGACTTCTTTAATATTAGACATCGCGCACCAGCTGTTATTGACAAAAAGACACACACCCCCACCCCTCGTCTTACGAGAGGTAGCGTCTCTGTTCTGCCGGTGCATGGAAAATCCCGCCAGCTCTATATTATCCGTATCTTCGTTCAGCCACGTCTCGGTGAAACATAAGATGTTACAGTTTTTAATGTCCCTTTGGTAGGATAATCTTAATAGTAGGTCATCAATTTTATTTTTCAATGATTGCACRTTAGCAAGAAGAATGGAAGGCATTGGGAGTTTACTCGCTCGCCTCTGGATTCTCAGAAGGATCCCTGATCTGCGTCCCCTTTTCCGCCGTCTTTTCTTCACGCAAAAGGCGTGGATCTGGGCCTGTTCCAGTGAAAGCAGTATATCCTTCTCGTCGGACACGTTAAAGGAAAAAGCTACTTCCTGTCCGCGGTGAGTAATTGCTTTTCTGATGTCCAGAAGTTATTTTCGGTAATCAGAGACGGTAGCAGCAACATTATGTACACAATAAGTAAAAAAATAAGTTACATAAAACACTTTTTTTGTTGACAAAATAGCACAATTGGTTGGGAGAATGTAAAACGTCAGCCATGTTCTTCGGCGCCATCTTCAAACAGAGATAGCTGAATCGCCTTAGAAATTTAGACATTGCATATCATTTAACAGTTACATTTCACATCATGCTGTTCATATAAATAATGTATTTTTCGCAGTTATTTATCCCTGGAAAAGGGAGGTGGTTTGGGAAGGAAATCTTGCTAAATCTCGGTAACCCGGTTCCCTCTATTTAACACTTGTGTGCATCTTTTGTCTTTTAGTGAACAGACATGTTCATGTGGTAGYTGTGATTTTTAGTAAACAATTCAATAGCTTTACTTTTCACAGCTCTTTTAATCCTCCACTTCATATTTTTTAAGTTGCATTATGGAAGTTTTCAACACCGCAACTTTAAAATGTTCCAATGATGCCCTCATGAATATGTTTTTCAGCGGAACCTGAAAATGTTCTTGTAACGTGAGGAGTTGAGTTAACCCATAGGACCATCCCAAATGGCCTTCCCCATATTTGTCCAATATGTGTATTTTTTTCAACATCGGCCATATTTCAAATATAAAAACACAAGCATCATGGGATGATGGATACTTAGGGGACTCTACAATACAATGAAGAAGAGGCAGCTTGAAAAATACTTAAGATCTCGGCCTGCTCTCAGCCATAAAGCGACCACATTGGGAAGCATTCCCCTAACAACAATAATTATTTGAGGTCACTGCTGATTAGTTTGCCATTAAAACAAGGTTTTATAGAATAGCTTGAATTTATTTGGCAGTTTTAGACACATAAAAATGTGTCAATGATAACAATAATCAAGGGCTGTATTGTTTGTTCATACATATTTAAAGATTTCAAAATGGACAACCAAAGGAGCCTTCTTTGTACGACTGCATTTTAAATGTACTCGCCTGCTAATGGTGACAATGATGATGAAGTTGTTGACAGCAGTTACAACGATGATGATGATGATAATGACTGTGTATTCTTCTCTTTCTCTCTCTCTCTCCCCCAGATCCTCTGACTGTGGGGCTCGTCGTCGGGCCCAGGGGGAGCCGCCACCATTGCTTCCAACGAGTGGAGTGCCAACGGTAGCCCGGAGGATGGGCTGGAAGAGGGGAACGATGAGCTGGACAAGGCCATGGACGGGGATGCCGAGGGGGTGTGGAGCCCAGACATAGAGCAGAGCTTCCAGGAGGCCCTGGCCATCTACCCTCCCTGTGGACGGAGGAAGATCATCCTCTCAGACGAAGGCAAGATGTATGGTGAGTAAGACACAAGCAAGCAATCCCACACTCACACACAATAATTTTTTTATGGTACTGTTTTTCATCATGGGCCATTTATGGTCTTAAAAACATCAAGTATAATTTTTGAAATTACTTGATGTGTCAGGCAGTCAATGTAATGATGCCAAAACAGGGTGCAATGGTTTGATTGCCACATCATTGATGTTTGACCTTGAAAGACACGTTCTTTGTCATCAACCAACCCAGTCTAGACAGTAGTTTATTTGTGTAGTTATAGCTAACAAACTTTTTCTAATTCTTATTTAACTAGATATAGAACTGGTACACACAAACACACACACACACACACACACACACACACACACACACACACACACACACACACACACATAAACAAAAATCCAACTGTATCACTTTCTGGCTCATGTATTGAAACACCTGTGGCTTAATGTGTTTGGATCCCATTCCCTTCTGTAGTGAGGAAGGAAAATAAAATCTCTGCAGTTTGTAGTCTATTGGTTATTATCAATAAATGTCACAATAAGGTGCATCTCCAGCTCTGTTAAAACCTGAACTGTGTGTGATTTTCAAATAAATGTTACAATTGTTTGGTTGTAATATGAGCATATCAGAACTACTAATTTCCAATTATTCCATGCAAAACAATTGTGCACATTAAGCTCTTGGTCAGGGGTAGGCAACACCCTGGTCCTATGTTTTTGATTTAACCGACCTGGAAGACCAGGTGTGTTCAATTCAACTGATCAGTTGGTCAGGTGTGGTGTTGAGTTGAAACAAAATGGTTTAGTACCTGTGGCACTCCAGGGACAGGGTTGCTTAGCCCCTGCTAGGTTTTATATCATAGTTATAAAGCAAGTAACTGCATGCTTTTTATGATCAGTAAACATTCGGGGTGTAACGGTACACATATTCGTACCGTTCGGTATGGGGACCTCGGTTCGGTATGGGGACCTCGGTTCGGTATGGGGACCTCGGTTCGGTATGGGGACCTCGGTTCGGTATGGGGACCTCGGTTCGGTATGATGGGACCTCGGTTCGAGTATGGGAACGTGTCGGGTTCGGTATGGGGGACCTCGGTTCTGTGTATGGAGGGACCTCGGTTCGAATGGGGACCTCGGTTTCAGTATGGGGACCTCGGTTCGGTATGGGGACCTCGGTTCGGTATGGGGACCTCGGTTCGGTATGGGGACCTCGGTTCGGTATGGGGACCTCAGTTCGGTATGGGGACCTCGGTTCATGCTATTCTGTTAAAACAACTAGAGCCTATGCATACGTTGTAATCAAAATTCAAATCTTAATTGCCGCATTTCAAACAGTCCTTGTGTAAGGCGCAGCTAGGAACTAGTTCTGTACGATTGTGGTGAGTGGTGGGGTCGATAAACCAGAATTGGAGGATCCTCCAGTTTGGGAACATTTTGGCTTTCCCGTAGATTAAAATGGCGATGGACAGAGAGTTGTGTATAAAACGATAACAGTATGTCGCCACACTTAATGAGAATAGTTTATGCAGCTGCCAACACCTCAAATATGTTGACACATTTACACCGACATCACCCCAGTAGCCTATACCGGAGCAAGATGGAAACGCAAAGAGACAACAACACAACATCTTCTCCCCCCTGCATTCAAGCAGCCCTTGGCAGTATGCCTATTCTCGGTTGTTGAGAATAGGATGTTTCAGACAGCATCTCGTGAAAATGCTAAGTTACGAACATCCCTCTTGCACCCATTTCAGAAAACAGGTATTACCCTTTCTTGCAAACTGATAGAGCTTGCAAGAAAGGCAGTCAGAGCTTGCAAGAAAGGCAGTCAGAGCTTGCAAGAAAGGCATTTCATTGTACTTGTGCATGTGCCATTAAAACTTGAAGCTTGAAACTATTTAAGGAAGCCAAAGCTGAAGTTTTCAATKAATTGTTCAATGCACCCTGTGTTGTGCTTACATACCAGTGACAGCCCATCACATTACCCCGGAGTGGGAGATGTACCGTACTACAGACATGCCCCGTGTATGAGTCACACGTGCGTATCTGGCAATGAAGGAGGCAGTGTCATGGTGTGTTCGTAACCAAGATGGAAGTGGAAATTTACCCATAGAGATAGATAAAGGACTTATCTTTGTATCTGTGCCATTGTGGCGCCCGTGACAGCAGTGGCAGCGCCATTCAGGCAATCTTCATTTTGAAGTAGTGAGTTTTCTTCTTCACGATTGGCTGATCCCTCCTGATGACCCGGTTGGACATAACTCCAACAGGGTCACCAGGAGGGATCAGCCAATTAAGTTGTAAGTTCCATCCCACCGGACACACACTGGTTGATTCAATGTTGTTTCCACATAATTTCAATGAAATTACTTTGAACCAATGTTGAATAGACGTTGAATTGACGTCTGTGCCTAGTGGGACCCAGTTTCCCATTTTAACAGGGCATTTTGCCCACTAGAGGCCTCTATCATTATCTATGGAGTTTACCACATATGACTGGGAAAACTCCACTTGAACATCCCTGCAACTGGTATTTACTTGTGCAAATCTCATTTATCATCTTGAGGGCCCACTTCTCCCACATGGTGACCTCTGACGTTACCTACTAAGGAAATGGCCTCTATAACACTATTTCCGTTAAATGCAACAACAACACCTTATTTATAAAAAAGCGACGTATGAATGTGTTTTTTTTTTACTCTATAATTTGTTTATAAGCATGATAGCTGTACTTTTAGTTTATGGTTGACGCAGCTTGTTGGCCATTAGCCAATCTGCATTTCTCAACTAGTTCAAATCAGATGAATGCATCCAACTGGTATTTAGGACTTCACAACTGGTCAATTCCCACCTCCCACACGGAGAGGAAACTTGAGAGGCCCAACATCACAACAGACAATGCCAGGAACATTGTGAATGCTCAACATTGTGAATGCTCAACATTGTGGATAGCATGTAGTACTTTCCTGCAATCAAATTAATATTTTTCCTAATTTCCTAATTAATAAACATAATAAAATAATATAAAACACTGAAAATATGGTGTTACTAAGTCAAAGTGTTTGTTATATTTCAGTCTTGTGATAATATTGGGATGCTAACTCAAAATGTAACACATTTCAACTTTATATCTGACATGGTACAGGTGTCTTCCTTTTTTTAAGCCCATAACCATGTGTGTGAGGTGTATGCTTTTGTTAAGATGACCAATTGTTTAAGACTACCGATTGTTTAAGAGAGGCTACGTGAGGGTAGCATATCCATTCGGCATATAGCTAAGCTCGTGTCATTTAGCTTGCTTCATCAGAGAAGGCTTTTGTAAAGAGCTTGACATCGACAAGCAGCCTATATTTTGAGTCTAAACTTGTCCTGGTAAAGTTGTCTGTCTTGACTACTGTCATTAGTACTATAGGCGATAGGTATAGCTGGTCCAATATCTTTATAAGTTGGTTTTCAGCAGCAATCGTGGTTAAACAGCCTTAAAATCAATGCTGAAAGAGGTATAATATTAGCTAGYTAAGGTATGTTGGTTGGAGATAAAAAGTATAGAGCTTAACATAATGTTGAGGCGACTTTACAAAGTTGCTACCTGGCAAACATTATTTCTAGCTAGCGTTACATGGGCATGTGCGCCCTTCTGCTGCTTTACAGGCAGAGGCCACTATGGACGGAAAATGTACCTAAACCACACATAATTGTCAGGTAAAGTACAGTTTAATATTATGTCACTCAAATTTCCAATTAAATGGGGGCCAATATATTGAGAGATGTAGGGTGTATTCCAGCTGTGTTCTGCTGTAATGCGTTGGAGCGTGCTGCGGCTTGCCCCCTAGCTGGGAATGTTTCAATATAATGTTATTGATAACAACCTATAGAAAGAAACATCCTGTTTCTTTTATGTTTAATATTACTCAATATTTTTTTCATCATTCTTATCACAACATCATGGTGAGGCTCTAGCTGTCCTTGCTCAATGCATATATGCTCTCCCATACGATGTGTCACAGCAATTTTTTCTGATAGTACTCAGAAACCGAACAGGTCTGAGCCTGTCGTCCCCTGACCCAGGGGCTGGTTGTTCCAGTCTCACTAGAAACATAGCATCAGAGCTGGAGCTTAGTTACCCAGAAGACACCACAGGCAGCTCCCCTTAGCTTGGTTTTCACCTGGCTTTCTTTAGTGCTTCAAACCGGTTCTGTCAGTGTCCTCACCTGTCAGTGCTGTCTCCAGCTATTTGCCACCTGCCATTTATTGCTCTTCTCTTCCTCATCTGCAGTCCTTAGACCTACTGTGAATTAGGAAAGTGGCAAAACCAAGTGTCCTTTATAACTTCATGTCAGTCTAACACACTAAGGTGCTTCTTGCAATAACCAGTTATGCACTGTCTCTCACCTGGTCTCCAGAATAGCGTTTGCTGCTTCTTGAACCAGTTGGACCGACTTTGCAATTGGTATCTCAACGCCATAAATCGAACCATGGAGACAAAAACATTGCAAAGAGTGCTATAAAACCTTCACAAGGTCCTATAGGGATCTAAGCTATTTCCTCCACCACCACTTGCTGAAATCCACTGCATCCAGATGGAGAAATTGGCAAGTTTCTGATTAGAATCATAAAACATTCAGGTGTTAGAAACTGGCTGCATTTGTCTGAAGTTATTCTTTCTCCCTATGATGGGTGAGAAAACAGGGGATTGGCTGGCTGGGCTGCTGATGGGTGAGAAAACAGGGGATTGGCTGGCTGGGCTGCTGATGGGTGAGAAAACAGGGGATTGGCTGGATGGGCTGCTGATGAGTGAGAACACAGGGGAATGGCTGGCTGGGCTGCTGGTTTTGAATAAGACAGCCAAGTTGGAGAACATAAAACATATTGAAATGTGAATAGTCAGGAAATGCATGGAGCATGGGTTGAGATGTGGGCTTATTCAGGGGGTTTGACTTCACAATGTCCTCACAAAACCTCTTGGTTTTGGGGAACCTCTTTTGGGGAACAATGTTATGTTAACCAGCATGATATAGGCTGAGTCTCCTCAAGTCCTGTTGTGTAACCATCAAGTCCTTTAATTATTGTTCATGTCTCATAAACTTAAATTGAAACCATTTTAAATCCAACATCAGCTTCTATCAGAACGTTTTTCAAGACTATATATATTTAAGGGATTTTTTTTGTTTTATTTTCATGGCTGTCTGCATTGTTGTTCTGTCCTTGCTGCTGTAAAATGGAATGTTTAGCATGCGTCTATCAGGAATGTCATTCTTTGGGTTCTGAGACAGATTTGATTGTTAGTGGACAGACATATGACTAAGCTGCTAGCTAACACAGCGGCAAGCGGCCTCTGTGCTAGCTGTCGTTGTGCTAACTGCCGCTGTGCTAGCTGCCATTGTGTTAACTACCGCTGTGCTAGCTGCCTCTGTGCTAGCTGTCGTTGTGCTAACTGCCGGTGTGCTAGGTGCCATTGTGTTAACTGCCGCTGTGTTAGCTGTCGTTGCGCTAACTGCCGCTATGCTAGCTGCCTCTGTGCTAGCTGTCGTTGTGTTAACTGCCGCTGTGCTAGCTACCGCTGTGTTAGCTGCCGCTGTGCTAGCTGCGATTCTGGCTAGGCTGGCTGCGGTCTAAACAAGGCCGGAACTCTGACTAGTTCTCCTCTCCTGGGGGATGTGGTGTTGAGACTGCCTCCGGTTACAGTTACGCCATTTTAACTGTATCTGATCTGACTGGATGGCTAGCTAGCTAAAGCGTATTCATTGACATGGCTATATGTCAGAGGGACCTGTTGCTAAATGCTATTTCATAGTTGGTTTGCTGGGTGTTACAGGTAACCTACTATGAATGAGAATGGACCAGATTAACACCTTTCATTTGTCTGTGAATTTAATAATGTATTGCCAGTTACGCGATAATACATTAATAGCACTGCAGAAGTGCACAGTTTCCTCTGACAACATTGCCATGGTTTAACCTCTGTCTGTCTATTGACCTTCCCTCGAGTCTATTGAAGAAGAGACTTTAATGGAAAAGCAAGATGGTGGCTCCTCTCCTGGTTTAGCAGGACAGTGAAGTGTTCAGAACCTATATCTCAGTGTTGTTTCTCAGAAAAGGAGCACAACAGAAGTGGCAGGTGGAACGGCAGCGTGTTCCCTCCCTTCGCAGCACACTGTCAGGACCCCCAGTAGAGGTCAAGAAGAGCGACTGCTTTCTTTTTTCCAAACCAGTAAACACCCTATCCATTTACGTCATCTGAGGCCCTCCTGGCAGCGAGGCATGCCCCCAACCCAGAAGAAGCATTCTCACAAGGCGATGACCTCAGACATCTAAATTCTGCCCTGACGTGAGGCCGGGGGAATTTTAACGATTGCACTGTGTGTAATACTGTCTACTCCACAGTCTCTGACTGGGGAAGCGCTGCAAGTCCAATGCCGTGGCCTCCAAAACCAGGCAAGTCATCATCATCCCTCCTGTTGGGAATTCCATCTGGATTGTTCCACAAGGAATGTTCTTGTGGGAAATCGGTAGTGTCCCTGATGACTACTGACCACAGATATCATGTGGCACTCAGAATTGCCCAGGTTTCCCCCTATGGTCAGAATGTCAGATGACCTTAAGATGAAAAATATAATTTGGAATGAAAAATCAATAAGTAGAACACCCCCAAAATGGTTGGAACATGGAGGCCATGGTTCGTCTGTGTGTATTGGGCCACCACTCAGCAGAGGTCAGGGGTCAGGAGGAAGAGAGGATGAAGGGAGGAGGGTGTGTCTTGTTTTGTGGTGGAGCACGGCTGAAATATTGTTCACCTGTGTTATCTTGCTGGAGGAAGACATGCTGCCAAGCCCTGAGCACACCTCCTCCTCCTGCAATGCACTCTGGGTAAGAAGGAAAAAACAGCAAAATAGGGCACTGGAGGGAAACACATGTCTCCTAGTGACCTTTGCACGCTGTGCTAGGAATGAGCGATGGGTTCATTGCATGCAGTAGAAGTCAGTAGAAGGACAAAGTAATATATGCAGCAGTTGGTAGATGAGTATGCTAGTTAGGCTGAACTTGAGTTTCATAGACAAGAGAGGAGTGGAAAGGAAAGCAGCGTGTGATGACTAAGAGGGCCTGGTGTTTCCCTGTCATTCTCTAGCTGAGATGTCAGGAATGTTGTCTGTCATGGCCAAACAGTATGTTAGCAATTTAGGATTACCTCAATGTGAAAGGTGGGAGAGAACGAGAGAGGGAGGGAGATAGACAGGGAGCGAGATAGAGATGGAGGGAGAGGGGGAGACAGAGGGAGAGMGATAGATAGATAGATAGGCAGAGGGAGGGAGATAGATAGACAAAGAGAGAGTGAGGGAGATAGAAAGACAAAGAGAGAGTGAGGGAGATAGAAAGACGAGAGGGAGATAGATAGACAGAGGGAGAAAGGGAGGGAGAAAGAGAGATAGATAAACAGAGGGAGAGAGATAGATAAACAGAGGGAGAGAGATAGATAGACAGAGGGAGAGAGATAGAAAGACAGAGGGAGAGAGATAGATAGGCAGAGGGAGGGAGAGAGATAGATAGACAGAGAGAGAGTGAGGGAGATAGGAAGACACGAGGGAGGGAGAGAAGAGGGTGGAGATAGACAGAGGGAGAAAGGGAGGGAGAGAGAGAGAAAGAGAGGAGGGAGATAGATAGACAGAGGGAGAAAGGGAGGGAGGGAGAGAGAAGAAGAGAGGAGGGAGATAGATAGACAGAGGGAGAAAGGGAGAGAGAAAGAGAGGGAGGGAGGGAGTAGATAGACATCGTTACAACACTGTATATATACATATATGACATTTGTAATGTCTTTATTATTTTGGAACTTCTGTGAGTGTAATTTACTGTTCATTTTTATTGTTTATTTCACTTTTGTATATTATCTACCTCACTTGCTTTGGCAATGTTAACATATGTTTCCCATGCCAATAAAGCCCCTTGAATTATTGAATTGAATTGAGAGAGAGAGCAAGCGAGACAGACAGACAGACAGACAGACAGACAGACAGACAGACAGTCAGACAGAGGGAAGAGAGGGGAGGGAAGATAAATAGATAGACAGAGGAGGGGAGGGAGGGTGGCAGGTGATTAACTCTGCTCCCATCTCAGTGTGTAAGTGGAAAATTCCAGTGGACATGCAGTAAAAGAGGAGGATAGTCATGGCAGGGAAGAGGTTAATCAGGCAGAGTCAGCCTGCGGGGCTCTGCAAACTGAGTGTTGAGCAATCTGAGGAAGGGAGGGAGGGAGGGAGGGGAGGGAGGGAGGGAGGGAGGGAGGGAAACACGGTTGAAGTAGAGTGATTGCCAATTGATTGAGATAGAGGTAAGATGGCAAGCGAGGGAGATGTACAGAAAGTTATTGTGTGAGCATACACTTGTGTATGTGTTAGCTGTCCTTGTTCGTAACTTGGACTGTGAGTGTGTGTGTGTGTGTGTGTGTGTGTGTGTGTGTGTGTGTGTGTGTGTGTGTGTGTGTGTGTGTGTGTGTGTGTGTGTGTGTGTGTGCGCGCCAACCTGTCCACCACCTGACTTGAGGCCTTGAAGGGAGACCCCGTCTCTTCCGCCTAGCTGAACCTTCTGTCTAGTCTGAACAGCCTAGCCAGTCTGCCTCTCTAAATCAATCTTCTACTTTGCAAAAGTCTTGTGTAAAAGACTTGGTAATTCCATGGCTCACAACCCCAGTCAGTTACTTACAACCTTTAATGAAGACACACAGAACAGTTTTCTTAAAACTGCCTTTGTAAATTAAGCTCATTTCCAGTTATTTTTATGTTGAAAATGTGTATTCGGTATAGAGGGAACAGATTCTAGAAGCCATTTGTTTGATAGTTAGTTCCACTGCTCCCTCAGTCCAGAAGATTGAGTAGCAGTTGGGCTGAAGAGGGTAGGAGTCGGGGCCAGGGGTGTAGAGGGGTTCTAATTGTTCTCTCTCCACCTCCTGACTGCGACAGTCAGTGGCAGGTGTTACTGTCCGTTGGGTAAGGGGTCACACAACAGGGGTTATTTTGGGAAGGGAGGTGTGTGTGTGTGGGGGGGGGGGGGGCAGTCCTGATGCCAGGTGGCAGTTGGTGTAAAGACAGTTATGGCTTTGTGTTTCCTCCAAGAGTTACAGCCTCAGCTGCCCACCTACCCCCCACCCCAACTCCTCACCTCCAACCCCCCCCCCCCCCCCAACTCCTCACCCTCCACCCAACCCCCTCCAGCTGCCCACCTACCCCCAAACCCTCACCCTCCACCCAAACCCTCACCCTCCACTCCCAATCCCTCCCCCAACCACTCACCACTCACCCCCCAACCCCTCCCCCCCAACAACTCACCCCCAACCCCTCAACCTCACCCCAACCCCTCACCCTTCCCCCCACCCTACCCCTCACCCCCCTTCCTCAACCCCGGACCCTTCAACCCCTCACCCTCCACCGCTACCTCTCATTCCCTATCCTCCCTCCTCAACCCCTGACCCCGTACCTCTCACCCCAACCCCACCCTCCACCCCAACCCCTCACCCCACCCTCAACCTCCACCCAGCCAGCTAACCCTTGCTTAGCGCTGTGTGCCTGTGTGTGTCCGCAGTCCACACCGGCTGCGCTAGTAGGGACCTGGCCAATCAGACTGGCTAGCACAGATGTGACAGGCTGGGAGGAATGCTAGGAATGTGGAGGCGCTGGGGCGGCGTGTCCCTCCTAATCCAGGGGGAGGGCCGGCCGGCTGGCTGACTGACTGGCTGCTTCAGTTCAGTATTGGCTGGCCAGGCAGCTCATCTCAGTAGAGAGAGAGAAAGAGACAGAGCGATAGGGGGAGAGAGAGGGAGACCGAGAGATAGGGAGAAAGAGAGAGAGAGAGATGGGGAGAGAGAGATAGACAGAGGAGAGAGGGAGAGAGAGATAGACAGAGAGAGAGAGGGGGAGAGAGATAGACGGGGAAGAGAGAGATATACAGAGAGAGAGGGGGAGAGAGTAAGACGGGAAGAGAGAGAGAGATGGGGGAGAGAGAGACGGGGAAGAGAGAGAGAGAGATGGGAGAGAGAGATAGACAGAGAGAGAGGGAGAGAGATAGACGGGGAAGAGAGAGAGAGAGATGGGGAGAGAGAGATAGACAGAGAGAGAGGGAGAGAGATAGACGGGGAAGAGAGGAGGAGAGATGGGGGAAGAGAGATAGACAGAGAGAGAGGGAGAGGATAGACGGGGAAGAGAGAGAGGGGAGAGAGATAGACGGGGAAGAGAGAGAATAAATAGAGAGAGAAGGGAGAGAGATAGACGGGGAAGAGAGAGAATAAATAGAGAGAGAGGGGAAAGAGATAGACGGGGAAGAGAGAGAATAAATAGAGAGAGAGGGCACAGAGGGCTCACTCCTCTCCTAACATGTAGTACCTTTATGTTAATTACACCAAGCAGAGCAGAGCCTAAAGCAGGCCAAGGACCAAGGAAAAAGGCATATTGTCAGCTTTTCTCCTGTCATTGTGTCTGAGGTGCTGTCTGAAGTTAGTTGGCTTGGCCTGTCACAGGGCTTTTTTCAACATGGGTTTGCAATAATGTAAAGCGTTGGCTATCCTTTGTTTGTAACTTGGACTGTGTGTGTGTGTGTGTGTGTGTGTGTTTTGTTTTACTATCCTTGTGGAGACCAGAAATCCAAAACAAGGAACATTCGGACAAGTGTGGACATTTCGCTGGTCCCCACAAGGAAAAAGGCCATTTCAGGCTTAGGGGATAGRTTTAGGGTTAGGGTTACAATTAGGATTAGGAGTTAGGGGTTTAGGTTAGGGGTTAGGGATACAATTATTTTGAATGGGAATAAACGTGACCTGTTGCAGGAAACTAGGCGTATGTCACGGGTCACTACTTCACACGAGAGCAGTTTGAAAGTAATATTTTTTATTTTGAGAAAAATGTGTTTTTTGGCAGAACATGTGAACTTTCATGTTCCATTCCGAGTGGCACAGGGGTTAAGGCACTGCATCACAGTGCAGGAGGTGTCACTTCTGACCCTGGTTCTGGCTGTGATTAGGAGTCTCATCGTGTGGTGCACAATTGGCCCAGTATTGTTCAGGTTAGGGGAGGTTTTGGATGGGGTTGGCCGTCATTGTGAATAACAAACTTGTATGCCATCTGTAAATACGAATATAATTCTGTCTATTTGAGCTGGTTAGTATGTGTAGGTAATCCTGTCTAATGCTGCTTAAAAAATATATATTGCTTAGTAGAACTGCATAAGTGTTGCTCTCCACTTTCTGGAGGACCAAGTTTTGAAATCAGTGGAATTAGAGTATGATAGCTAAGGAGATGGAGAAAACACCTGTTACCGGATTACATCTTCAAACTAAGGGCAACCATAGCATCCGTGACAGGGAGAAGCGTCCAACCATGAATACGGGTAAGATAGTCTAGCTAGCTACATTTTTTAGGTATTATACATTTCTAATTTTGACAAAATGGTTTTCATTTCAAGTTAGTGTACTGTTAGCTAGCTAGCTAACGTTAGCTGGCTGGCTCGCTAGCAAACGGTACATGTATGATCTTATTATTCGTATCTCAGAGCCATTTGCTTGGTATAGCCTATTGTTAGGTAGCTAACATTGAACCTGGTTGGTTAGCTACCTGCAGATTCATGCAGGGTAGTAACGTCATGAGTTGTGATTATGGTTAACCTTTCTGGCGCAGGCGTTCCGCTAGCGACTCACCTCGACAACATCCGGTGAAATTGCAGCACGCCAAATTCGAAATACAGAAATAGTCATAAGAAACATTCATAAAAATACAAGTGTTATACATCGGCTTAAAGATGAACTTCTTGTTAATCCAGCCGCTCTGTCAGATTTCAAAAATCCTTTACGGTGAAAGCATACCATGCGATTATCTGAGGACAGCGCCCCGCTTACAAAAGCATACAAACATTTTCCAACCAAGTAGAGTCACGAAAGTCAGAAATAGCGATAAAATGAATCACTTACCTTTGAAGATCTTCATCTGGTTGCAGTCACAAGAGTCCCAGCTACACAATAAATGTTTGTTTTGTTCGATAAAGTCCCTCTTTATATCCCAAAAACTATGTTTGTTGGCAYGTTTTGTTCAGTAATGCAGTCAAAACATGCAGACGAATACATCCTAATAGTACCGGTAAAGTTCGTCGAAACATGTCAGACAATGTTTATAATTAATCCTCAGGTTGTCAATTGTCTAAATAATCAATAATATTTCAACCAGACAATAGCGTATTCAATAGAAAGGAAAAACAACGAAGGGMRCGCACTCGGTCAYGMRCGYAAACCAGCACTGCATGATTCTACAGTCCACTGACASAAMGGTCTCATTCTGCTTCATTTTTCAGAAAACAAGCCTGAAACAATGTCTAAAGACTGTTGACATCTAGTGGAAGCCATAGGAACTGCAATCTGGGTCCTTACCCATAAGATACTCTATAGGCATTAAATTGAAAATACCCACATCAAAAAAATCCCACTTCCTGGATGGATTTTCCTCAGGTTTACGCCTGCCATATCAGTTCTGTTATACTCACAGAAATTATTTTTAACAGTTTTGGAAACATTAGAGTGTTTTCTATCTAAATCTACCAATTATATGCATATCCTAGCTTCTGGGCCTGAGTAACAGGCAGTTTACTTTGGGCACGCTTCTCATCCAGACGTCGAAATAATACCCCCAAGCCATAACAAGTTAATTGTTTAGCTAGCTAGCTACATGTCTTAACAAAAGACTCCACTAGGCAAGTGTCCATTTTAATAGAATGTCACTGCGACAACTGTTAGCCAGATAGCTTGGGTGCTTGACTGCTGTTTTTAGGATAGAACGCTCGGATCAACCCTTAAAGAGGTTGGTGGAGCTAAAGCTTTAAGAAGGTGTGAACTATGCTGAATGGGTGTTGACAAAGAAAAGCTCTCCAGTAGGTCTACCAAACATTCAAAGGCCATTTTCTCAAAAGTGAGGTTACAAGTTTATCAACTTTCAAAGCAGAATTACTTTCCTATTGTTCCACAAATGCAGTGTATGATATACCATTTTGTAGCTCTGTGTCTCGGCTTTTATCGAAAGTAAAAAAAATAAAAAATTAAAACGATTTCAAATGTTGCTACATGAGACCGAATCAAGGCGATCAGTCAGAAATTGTTTGGTCCCCACAAGGATAGTAAAACAAACGAGTGTGTGTGTGTGTTTTAGAGAGAGTGCCATGAACGGATGGCTGGTTTGTGGGGGAGTTTAGGTCATTATTCATGATACTGTTGTCTCTCTTTCTCCCGTTCTTTTGCTCTCTTTTTCTCCCTCTATTTATATATCTCCTTCTTTCACATAAACATACTGATGCACATTCACACCGATCCTCTTGGGGGAACTTCCTATCATTTCTCTTACTAGTCAGCAAATGTTAAAATGAGATGTTTTGAGATGCAGACCTCCCTACCTAGTACAAAGAAACACAAACTGTACCTGGAAAATCCAACAAACTTGACAACCCTGGAAAATACTAATCACTTTGAGCATTGATAGATTCCACTGTTCGGTTGCTCTCTCATTTGAAAAACGTTCAGATAAGTTGCATTCAGAGCAAATGAACCCCTTTAAAGCCCCTGTCATCTGTCTGAGAGAAAGCCATTAAAGCCAAGAATAGAAGGCCCTTCTCTGCCCGACCTGTTTGTGCAGAATGTCAAGTGTAGATGTTACATAATGAACAACATGTTCCTTCTATTTTTTTTTAAAGTACTGTGTCTGTAATTATGTGACGCATGAGCTAAAAGTCAGGAGGTGTCAGACGAGCTAATGAAATCAAAGCTCCTGAACTAGCCAGTTGTCGTTCTTTTATACGCCTGTTGAAAACATTTTAGAAGTGGTGTCCCAGGGTCAGTGATATAAAGAAATGTTCACCTACTGACTGAGAGGTTGAGTAATGTGTGTGTTCCTAAGAAGAAGCTTTTGGGAGGTCGACGGTGTGCGGCACCTAGCATTCTGTTGAGATCCTGTAGCTATTTAGCAGCAGACCTTTAGCTCCACCTTGTGTTTGTTGTGAATAATCATGTTAATGTAGAAGTAGCCCACAGACACAGATCTAGGATCAGCCTTTTCTTTCCAAATATGAACAATCTTTTGGGTGAAAAATGCTTAACTGACCATAGTTCAGAGCCTACTCCTTTATCACCYGTGTACCAGCTATAGAAAAGCTGTATGGTTGCTAAATGTGTCAATGAGATTTGTCTTTGTTTCCAGGTTATATTCTTCATGGTGTTGTTCACCTCTCTGTTCCAGGTCGTAATGAGTTGATAGCTAGGTACATCAAGCTGAGGACAGGCAAAACCCGCACCAGAAAACAGGTAACAATACTTTTTTATTTTACAGCAATGGGTTGATAAAAAGTTTTTACCACTCAGACTTTATAAAGACTTGATTTTACATTACATTTACATTGAMGTCATTTAGCAGACACTCATATCCTGAACGATTTTACCTACATTTATTATTAGAAGTCAAATGAAATAAAATGTTATTTGTCACATACACGTGTTCATCAGATGTTATTGCGGGTGTAGCCAAATGCTTGTGCTTCTTGTTCCGACAGTGCAGTAATATCTAACAAGTTATATCTACCAATTTCACAACAAATACCTAATACACACAAATCTAAGTAAAGGAATGGAATTAAGAATATATTAATATATGGACGGGCAATGTCAGAGCGGCATAGACTGAGATACTGTAGATAGTATAGAATACAGTATATACATATGAGATGAGTAATGCAAGATATGTAAACATTATTAAAGTGACATTATTTAAAGTGACTAGTGTTCCATTTATTAAAGTGGCAAATGATTTCAAGTCTGTGTATGTAGACTGTCAGCCTCTCTGTGCTAGTGATGGCAGCCTCTCTGTGCTAGTGATGGCTATTTAACAGTCTGATGGCATTGAGATAGAAAAGTCTACAAGACGTATTAGATATCCTGTAGCTGTAACATTTGGAACATGGGAACTACAGTTGAAGTCGGAACTTTACATACACTTAGGTTGGAATCATTAAAACTTGTTTTTCAACCACTCCAAAAATGTAATGTTAACAAACTATAGTTTTGGCAAATCGGTTAGGACATCTACTTTGTGCATGACACAAGTMATTTTTCAAACAATTTTTTACAGACAGATTATTTCACTTATAATTCACTGTATCAGAATTCCAGTGGGTCAGAAGKTACACTAAGTTGACGGTGCCTTTAAACAGCTTAGAAAATTCCAGAAAATTATGTCATGATTTAGAAGCTTCTGATAGGCTAATTGACATCATTTGAGTCAATTGGAGGTGTACCTGTGGATGTATTTCAAGGCTTACCTTCAAACTCAGTGCCTCTTTGCTTGACATCATRGGAAAATCAAAAGAAATTGACCTCAGATTGACCAAGACCAAAATTGACCAAGACCTCAGAAAAACATTGTAGACCTCCACAAGTCTGGTTCATCCTTGGGAGCAATTTCCAAACACCTGAAGGTACCACATTCATCTGTACAAACAWTAGTACGCAAGTATAAACACCATGGGACCACGCTGCCGTCATACCGCTCAGGAAGGAAACGCGTTCTGTCTCCTAGAGATGAACGTACTTTGGTGCAAAAAGTGCAAATCAATCCCAGAACAACAGCAAAGGACCTTGTGAAGATGCTGGAGGAAACAGGTACAAAAGTATCTRTATCCACAGTAAAACAAGTCCTATATCGGCATAACCTGAAAGGCCACTCAGCAAGGAAGAAGCCACTGCTCCTAAACCGCTGTGAGGCCGTTGGTAAAATTGAATAAATGCAGAGTCAGGCGCAGGACACAGTTCTGAGTAATAATCCAAGATTTACTCAATAAAAGGTAACTGAGCCACACGTGGTCCCGTGTGGCTCAGTTGGTAGAGCATGGCGCTTGCAACGCCAGGGTTGTGGGTTCATTCCCCATGGGGGGACCAGGATGAATATGGATGAATATGTATGAACTTTCCAATTTGTAAGTCGCTCTGGATAAGAGCGTCTGCTAAATGACTTAAATGTAATGTAATGTAAAATTCCAACAAAGAACGTATACAATAAACAAAAGCACGAACAACGAGAACCCACATGACAAACAATAACGCACAAAACAGAGAGGGAAGCCATAGGGTTAAATAAGGAACATACCGTAATTAGTAGAATAGAAATCAGGTGTGTATAATGAAGACAAAACCAAACAAAAATGAAACATGGATCGGTGGCGACTAGAAAGCCGGTGASGTCGACCGCCGAACGCCGCCCAAACAAGGAAAGGGACCAACTTCGGCGGAAGTCGTGACAACCGCCATAAAAAAGCCAGACTACTGTTTGCAACTGCACATGGGGACAAAGATGGTACTYTTTGCGAAATGTCCTCTGGTCTGATGAAAGAAAAATAGAACTGTTTGGCCATAATGACCGTCGTTATGTTTGGAGGAAAAACACCATCCCAACCGTGAAGCATGGCGGTGGCAGCATCATGTTGTGGGGGTGCTTTGCTGCAGGAGTGACTGGTGCACTTCACAACATAGATAGCATCATGAGAGAGGAAATTATGTGGATATATTGAAGCAACATCTCAAGACATCAGTCAGGAGGTTAAACCTTGGTCGCAAATGGGTCTTCCAAATGGACAATGACCCCAAGCATACTTCCAAAGTTGTGGCAAAATGGCTTAAGTACAACAAAATCCAGGTATTGGAGTGGCCATCACAAAGCCCTGACCTCAATCCTATAGAACATTTGTGGGCAGAACTGAAAAAGCATGTGCGAGCAAGGAGGCATACAAACCTGACATAGTTACACCAGCTCTGTCAGGAGGAATGGGCCAAAATTCACCCAACTTATTGTGGGAAGCTTGTGGAAGTCTACCCGAAACGTTTGACCTAAGTTAAACAATTTAAAGGCAATTCTACCAAATACCTTTTGAGTGTATGTAAACTTCTGACCCACTGGGAATGTGATGAAAGAAATAAAAGCTGAAATAAATCATTCTCTCTACTATTATTCTGACATTTCACATTCTTAAAATAAAGTGGTGATCCTAACTGACTTAAGACAGGGAATTTTTACTAGGATTAMATTTCAGGAATTGTGAAAAACTGAGTTTAAATGTATTTGGCTAAGCTGTATGTAAACTTCTGACTTCAACTGTAGATGTATTGCAGTAACAGCTCAGTCAATTGTGTCAGTATTCTGTTAATTTGAAATTACATTTGTCTGTCTTTTCTATTTGTACTGAAGACAAGTAACACCATCCAACTCAAATCAAAGACACAAAAAATACAAATAACGTAGTGTTGTGTGAATCGCCTTCATTTAATGTTTGAGGAGCTGTATAATATTGTTTGTGTTTGGTGTGTGTGCGGGCGTGCGTGTGTGTGTGCTTGTATCCATGTGTATGTCCGTGTGTGTGTGTTTGTGTTTGGTATGTGTATGCTTGTATCCATGTGTATGTCCATGTGTGTGTTTGGTGTGTGTGTGTGTGTTTGTATCCATGTGTATGTCCATGTGTGTGTGCATACTCTATGATTTTTATAACTGTCTCGCACCCCTTTAGGTATCTAGTCACATACAGGTGTTAGCACGGAAGAAAGTTCGAGAATACCAAGCAGGTATCAAGGTAGGTGCTACTGAACAGGCCTCCTGCCAACTGTGACTGGGCTTCTCTTTCCTCCTTGGTTACGGCCTCTCTTGTCGTCTCTCTCTCGGTCTCCTTTTCTCTTCTTCTCTTGGCTCTTCTCCTCTTGGCTCTTCTTCTCTGCAGGTTTCTAGCCATTTGCAGGTTCTCGCCCGGAGAAAATCTCGCGAGATCCAGTCAAAGCTGAAGGTATGCGCTTCTCTGCGGGCTGGGCGGGGCTTGGCTTTGCGCTAACCAATTAGCACTTTAGTTTTTCTTACAGCCGTAGATGGATAGGTTCTCCGTGACTAGAAAATACCAACCCTWGTAAATAGTACTGCAGGAGACCCCCAGTCTGCATAGGGGTGTATTGGCTTGAGGTCACTGTGTGACTCATCATGTAGGCTAACGTGTCTGGGAGAGACTAGAGCAACAAGTTATAGCTAGTAGCTACCATGCATGCATGCACGGCACAGGGCGCAACGGGCAAAAAATATGGTCATCTGTTGACCACTGAAATACATCTCAATGCTTAGTACAGTACTGTACAAAGCTGTAAAGAAATGACATTATAGGAGCTGTCTTTATTATACTGCTTATCCTGTATACAGTAACTCAGCCTGTGGTGTAGCCTAGAGGAATGCTGTGAGCAGTATGATCTGTCTGTGGTGAACGGTGTTGCTGCATGATGGCCTTGTCGCTACAGCTGCACGCCTGTCCCTACTGTACCTATGCCAGCCATGCTTCTGCCTATAGGCTTTCCTCAAATCTTCCTCTGCCTTCAACCCTTCTCTCCGCTCTGACCCCAATCTCCATTGGATGTCTCTGAATGTTCTTCCTTATGAGAGTTAACTACTCCAATCGTATGCAAATACCTACATGTTAGAATTAAACCATCATACTCTATACACTACTATAGCAGTATGCTTAGAACAAGTGTCCTACTGTACCTGTATACTTCTGCTATACTTCTACTATTTCTAGATAATATTGGGTGTGCCCTATTCTTCATCATCCTCCTTCTGCTTATATTCAGCAGAATATATATACATATACAGTGCATTCTGAAACTATTCAGACCCTTTGACCTTTTCCACATCACGCTACAGCCTTATTCTAAAATKGATTAAATTAGCATTTTCCGCATCAGTCTACATACAATACCCCATAATGACAAAGCTAAAACAGGTTAAACATGTTTTTTTAAACACATAAATACCTAAGTATTCAGACCCTTTGCTATGAGACTCGAAATTGAGCTCAGGTGCATCCTGTTTCCATTGATCATCCTTGAGAAGTTTGTACAACTTGATTGGAGTCCACCTGTGGTAAATACAATTCTTTGGACATTAATTATATAGACACAGCTGTCTATAGAAAGGCCCACAGTTGACAGTGCATGTCAGAGCAAAAACCAAGYCAYGAGGTCGAAGGAATTGTCCATAGAGCTCCGAAACAGGATTGTGTCAAGGCAAAAAATGTCTGCAGCATTGAAGGTCCCCAAGAACACAGTGGCCTCCATCATTCTTAAATGGAAGAAGTTTGGAACCACCAAGACTATTCCTAAAGCTGGCCGCCAGGCCAAACTGAGCAATCAGGGGAGAAAGGCCTTGGTCAGGGAGGTGACCAAGAACCCGATGGTCACTCTGACAGACCTCCAGAGTTCCTCTGTGGAGATGGGAGAAACTTAAAGGACTGTCAGACAATGAGAAACAAGATCCTCTGGTCTGATGAGACCAAGATTGAACTCTTTGGCCTGAATGCCAAGTGTCACGTCTGGAGGAAACCTGCCACCATCCCTAGAGTGAAGCATGGGGGTGGCAGCATCATGGTGTGGGATGTTTTTCCGTGGCAGGGACTGGGAGTCTAGTCAGGATAGAGGAGAAAGATGAACAGAGCAAAGTGCAGAGAGATCCTTGATGAAAACCTGCTCCAGAGCACTCAGGACCTCAGACTGGGGCGAAGGTTCTCCTTCCAACAGRACAATGACCCTAAGCACACAGCCAAGACAACATTTTCTAAAAACCTGTTTTTGCTTTGTCATTATAGGGTACTGTGTGTAGATTGATGAGGGGAAAAAACAATTTAATACATTTTAAATTAAGACTGTAACGTAACAAAATGTTGGGAAAAATCAAGGGGTCTGAATACTTTCGCGAATGCACTATATATATGGTCATTGCTTAGGGTCATTGTCCTATATATATATATATATATATATATATATATATATATGAATATATAATGAATATATGCCACTTGTCTTCATTCCATCAGAGGACGGCAGGCAGAAGGGTGACAGTTACACTAATCCTCATCCAGTTTAGATCTTCATTAAATCCCTCAACCCCAAAACAATTACAAACACAAAGTGAATCAGCGTACAGTTAAAGTGTGCCTGTGTGCAGTTAAATTGTGTTCAAGTGTATATTACCGTCAGTTAGCATACTGTATAAATAATTTCCCCAAAATGTAGTTGGTAGTTCACCCTCTACCTTCATTGAAGTTTATTGGACCTTCTTTATTTAGACTTCTCTATGTATTTGCTAGTAGACTGTATCCAGTAGACTGATTATTGTAACCACCTCAGTGTTTGGACATGTATTTGAATGAGAGGGAAATACTGTACCCGTCCTTACATTATTGKCCATTGCGTTGTTCCTGTCCCAGATAAATTCAGCTCCCATTTCCTTACATCAGGACTCCTTGAGGAGTATTAAGATATAACTACATAAGAGATGTTCTAGTTAGTTTAGCATTCTGCTCTTGCTTTAGTATTCAGTTAGCTGATGTGAGATATATGCAGCCCACCTGTCATATGTTTAACACCCCTGGCTTAGAGCCAGCAGATATAATGCATTATCCTTAGAACGAGTTAATAATAAAACATTATATGTCCTGCCTTTGTATGTAACAGTTTTTCAACAGGCTCAAAAGGAAATGATACTAAGTCATTATAAAGTCTTGCAATACATTTATGAGTGCATCCTAACTGTATTATACCTTCTATCGCTATAATGAATTATCCTGTTGTCTTTCAGTTAGTTACCTCTCTATCTCTTATATGAATTATACCTGTTGTCTTCAGTTAGTTACCTAACTCTATCTTATATGAATTATACCTGTTGCTTTTCAGTAGTTACCTAACTCTATCTCTTAATGAATTATCCTGTTGTCTTTCAGTTAGTTACTACTCATATCTCTATGATGAATTATCCTGTTGTCTTTCAGTTAGTTACCTAACTCTATCTCTGTAATTGAATATACCTGTTGTCTTTCAGTTAGTTACCTAACTCTATCCTTAATTAATTATCCTGTTGTCTTTCAGTTAGTTACCTAACTCTATCTCTGTAATAATATTCCTGTTGTCTTTCAGTTATTTACCTAACTCTATCTCTGTAAGATTATTCCTTTGTCTTTCAGTTATTTACCTAACTCTATCTCTGTAATAATTATTCCTGTTGTCTTTCAGTTATTTACTAACTCTATCTCTGTAATTAATTATTCCTGTTGTCTTTCAGTTAGTTACCTAACTCTATCTGTAATAATTATTCCTGTTGTCTTTCAGTTATGTTAGCTAACTTTCTTCAGGATAAGAAAGCATTCATTTTATGTCAACATCCTAATGGCCTACGGTACATCTAGAACTTGTTCATTATTGATGTTTTTAGTTTGTACTGACACAGCCTATTAGCAAACCCATAGTTTATCACAATATCCCTATAATTATATGCCTTTAGATGTGTATACTAATGGTTTCTCTTTCCTTTGATTTAGGCCATGAATTTGGTAAGTGGATTTGACTTTTACGATTTGCTTCCCACCTGCTTGGCGGTGCCAGTGCATCGTCCACTCTGCTAATGCCCTCTGCTGGCATGGCAACCCAACCTCACTGCTATCCTATAATGAAGCAGATCTTAGCCATAGGAAACGTGTGTGCTTGGAACCACATTGCTGTGCATCGTACCTGATCATGATAATAATTGATTATCATGTTTTTGCAGGGTGGTTCTGCTTCTCTGAGGACACACTTCTTTGTAACACTTGTTTAGTGTATGCTACGTACAAAAATAAGTCTGCAACAGCATTAGCAAACATTCCATGTCAGTTCCAAATCAAATCAAAATGTATTGGTCATGCACACATATTTAGCAGATGTTATTGCGGGTGTAGCGAAATGCTTCCATGTCCATAGGCTATTATTGATACAAATTGTGATCCAAGAGGATGTTGAGGCATGGTGGAATTTGGATGCAAAACCAGACACTTTTTCTGATCAATACTTTGAAGGACCAATATCACGATCCAATTGAGCATCCGCAAGATAATATTGTAATTATTTTCACTGTGATATTTTGGTCCAATTATGAGGCAACGCATTAATGTTCATAGGTTCAGAGATCTTCTATACTGTTCGCAGTTCTATGACCCCATCCACTACCAATATGTACGGTACTACTTAACCTAGGGCTGCACTAACACTATTTAGTGCTAGAATCGTSACATTGTGATACTGTAGAGAAACATAAACATTGCCTGTGTTCCTCTACCTGGTCAGAGTCTATAGTCAGTTGTGGCTCAGTAAATCACTGCTACCAGTTTCACACAGCGCACTCGCTGTGTTTTGGTACTTTCAGTTGACTTTGTTTACGCTAAAGATTTGGCATTTGGAGATTCTTTAGGTCAGCTTTCTGCTGCTTCTACAGGTACATGTCTTTCCTATTTCAAGACGTGAAGTAATACTACCAACAAGGCAAATGTAGGATATGTTGTTTCCTTCTACGAAATGTCACATAGTTGCACAATGATGAGAATACACCAAAAGGTGTTGGCCTTTAGAGATACTTCACTTTTCCCTCTTACTCTGCTTTGTACAATGACAATATGGTTGCAATATATTGCTATGAGGGTTAAGATACTGGTTCAAGTGTGCTGAGGCACACACAAAGTGTTGTTTCTGATGTTTCAGGATTTTTTTGTTGCTGGTAGACATACAGTAATGTTGAATGCTCTCGATTGTCCAGGTACAAACATGCCAAGCTTAACCATAACCATCTACGCTTTGCTTTTCTATCTCTGACCATTACAATCAGCAGAACGTTCCAGACAAATCACATTCATACCAATTGTTATCTGACCACATACAGTGCAGTGTACTGGCCAATGCGACCATTAGTCCTACAGTATATATTCATCAAGAGTCCTGTTTCTCTGTATTGACAAGAKGAACTTTTTGTTCTATTTTACTGTCTTTTTCCATAATAGGAGTGGTTGTGTCAACCACAGTTTCTCACAGACAGTCTGTCTTTCTGCAGGAGGCATTTCCTTCAAGGTCTCTACTAATTAGAATCATGTGACTCCTGGAATGTTCTCGTTGATTATGTGGCTTAAAATCTTTTTGATCTGCTTCGTTGAATTAATCATAAACATGTTCTCTTCACGTCTTCTTTTTCATTATTGTAGCCTACTAGTACTCCACACGTAGTTGAAGTTAAGACTTAGATGTTTTATTTATTTATTAGATCGGCTGTTTGTTTACTGAAGATCCTAATGGGAGTACATAAGAAGATCAGAGAATGTTATATTTACAGTATAAATATAGTAGTGATAGCTAGTAGGAATTGTTGTAACTGTTGTTGTTTTTTAAACTACTGAACCAACTGTGTTCCTCTCGGGGCACTGTGAGTAGCCTAATAGTTACTTCAACCAGGTCAGWGTATATTAGGTGTTAGACTGCTCTCTAGTGGTGCATCTCCCTCACTTCCCCCTCCTCGTCCACAGGACCAGGCATCTAAAGACAAGGCCCTCCAGAACATGGCAGCGTTGTCGTCTGCTCAGATTGTGTCTCCGAGCCTGATCAAGAGCCAGCTACCCCCACTGCCCCACTCTCCCTACCCCCCGCAAGCCAGGGTGAGCCCTTCTACACTGGTTTTGGGGTTGCAATGATTGCTTTTTCTCTGCATTGATAGTATTTACATTATTGTTGTACTAGTAGTTGATGTAGGCTATGGGAATACAGTACAGTCCCTGAGCTACTTCATGTAAAGCTTGACCAAATGAGCCTGTGAATATATAACTTGAGGACAGAGCTTTTGTGAAACTCTGTGAAACCGACTCTGTTATCTTTGCCTTCCAGTTTTGGCCAGGCCCTATCCCAGGACAACCCGGCCCCTCTCAGGAGTGAGTGTGACTGTGTTTACTATCTGTTGAGTGACAGGTTCAGGTGTTTGGACTGTTCGTTTGATTGGTTGTTTGTTTGATTGACACTTGTGACTGGAATTGGAATGGCGGGTTCTCTTTGGCATGTTTAACGGATCGCATTTGTGCACATCAGGCTGATTCTAGAGCTCAACCAGGGAAGGACTCCTGGGTTTGGCCGCGCCAGCTATGCGTAAGTTTCCTCCTGGTCCAGCTGTAGCACAAGGCAGCACTAACTCTGCTTCAGTATGTGTCCTGCTCCTGCACTAACTTCACGACCAGGGCACAACCAGCTTCACGTCTGAGAGAGAGACCAAACATGCTGTGAAGTTGTTTGCAAAGTCGTTCCGTTCTGGCCATTTGGCATGTAAAGAGGTTACACGATAGGGTGATTTCATGACAAACTGGGGGCATAATGTTACATTAGTCTATGACAGCACCTAACTTGAGATCCATGTTTGTCACTCCAATATTAAAGCAAATCTTCCATTGACATCTATGCATGACTTGCACAAAAAGCGTATCTGAAGTTAGGATTTGGCCCATTGTGAACGTTCACGTGTCACACTTAAGCATCGCTCTGAAATGATGTGCCACAATCACACACAGAGAAACATCAATCAAATAATCAATCCACCAACCAATCAGTGTATGTAAAAAGCATCACTAAATGTATGGTGTAGAGTGGTGACAGAGTGAAGCAGAGGTGGACTTACGCCTAGCTGGTGCAGCCACAGACACATGCCTATGTTGAGAAACGTGTCATAATACTGTGGATCCACGTCTGTCTGACATGCCAATGAAGCCCAAAGCCACATGCCACTAGCATAACCAGGTTTCACATGGAATTTCACTTTTGGAAATATGTGGAATAAACACAGCTGGATGAAAACGGAAAAGTTTGACTCCTCAACTGTGATGTGATAATCATTCTCTTTCAGTATCAAACCTTTTGCACCGTCTCCATACACAACTCTACCAGGCCCTCCCCCTCCCCCTATATCAAGTGAGTATGGAGTCAAAGTCAGTTAGCATTCATACAGTACATCCTCATTCATGATCCCTAAAAGAGGGAACTGTCCAATGATGACAGTAATGATACACGTGATATAACATACACATCAGCACTATATCTGGTGCTTAACATTAATACAGAAATTAAACATCAGCTTTGGAGACCTCAGCCTGAGTGCTTCTCTCTGTCTCTGT